>NC_057719.1:7751784-7759998 GCF_004010195.1 Chiloscyllium plagiosum
CCAGCTCCTTTTCCACCTATCCACTCCACCCTCTCCTCCCTGACCTATCACCTTCATCTCCTTCCCCACTGACCTATTGTACTCTATGCTACTCTATCCCCACCCAAACCCCCATCTAGCTTATCTCTCCATGCTTCAGGCTCTCTGCCTTTATTCCTGATGAAGGGCTTTTGCACGAAACATCGATTTTGCCTGTCCTCGGATGCTGCCTGAATTGCTGTGCTCTTCCAGCACCACTGATCCAGAATCTGGTT
This sequence comes from Chiloscyllium plagiosum, assembly GCF_004010195.1. NCBI lineage: Eukaryota > Metazoa > Chordata > Chondrichthyes > Orectolobiformes > Hemiscylliidae > Chiloscyllium > Chiloscyllium plagiosum. Next base: position 7,752,039 of record NC_057719.1, read on the forward strand.
TCCAGCATCTGCAGCCATTGTTTTTACCTCGTGTGCTTTCCTAGCACCACACTCTCCGATGATGAATTCCGGAGACCCACCAAGTTTTTCCCCCTATCCCTTCTAAACTTTCTGGGAGAAAGTGAGGACTGCAGATGCTGGAGATCAGACGCAAAGTGTGGTGCTGGAAAAGCACAGCCGGTCAGGCAGCATCCAAGGAGTAGGCTTAAGCTCAAAAGGTTGACTGTCCTGCTCCTCAGATGCTGCCTGACCTGCTGCTATACTTTTCAACTCTGATCTTTCTAGCAATCACCTGAAATCTGAGCTGACTGGCATTTGACCTCTACACAAGGGGAAACAGGTCTTCTCTGTCTGCTATATCCACGCCCCTTGTTATTCTGCATTCCTCAATGGGAGGTCATTTTGCGGCTGTACAGGATATTGGTTGGGCCACTGTTGGACTATTGTGTGCCTTTCTATCAGAAAGATGTTGTGAAACTTGAAAGGTTCAGAAAAGATTTACAAGGATGTTGCCAGGGTTGGAGGATTTGAGCTATAGGGAGAGGCTGAACAGGCTGGGGCTGTTTTCCCTGGAGTGTTGGAGGCTATGGGGTGACCTTATAGAGGTTTACAAAATTATGAGGGGCATGGATAGGATAAATAGGCAAAGTCTTTTCCCTGGGGGAGGAGAGTCCAGAAATAGAGGGCGTAGGTTTAGGGTGAGAGGGGAAAGATATAAAAGAGACCTGAGGGGCAATGTTTTCACTCAGAGGGTGGTACATGGATGGAATGAGCTGCCAGAGGAAGTGTTGGAGGCTGGTACAATTGCAACATTTAAGAGGCATTTGGATGGGTACATGAATAGGAATGGTTTGTAGGGATATGGGCTGGGTCCTGGCAGGTGGGACTAGATTGGGTTGGGATATCTGGTTGGCATGGACGGGTTGGACCGAAGGGTCTGTTTCCATGCTGTACATCTCTATGGCTCTATGAGGAACTCTATTCATTTCTTCTGCTTTCTCGCACACGTTATCCTGTGCATCCTAGTTGGGCCTACTCATTTGTAGTTGTCCTCCTGCTGTTAATGTACTGACCATTAGATCATGAGACATAGGAGCAAAATTCATTTCATTAGACCCATTCCACCATTGATCAGATAATCATCAACTCTACTTTCCTGCCTTAACCTCATAATCCTTGATTCCCTTCCTGATGAAACATCTGCTTATCTCAGATTGAGTACACTTCATGACCCAGCTTCAACATCCCTCCGCAGTAATGCACTATGCAGATTTACTACCCTTTGAAAGAAAAAGAACTTATAAAAAAAACTTTTTTAGTCTTACTAATCAATATTCTTTTCATATCCTTCCTTTGCTTTTTTCTAATTTCCTTTTTCACTCCGCCACTGTACTTTCTATACTTCTCTAAGCTTCCTGGAGTATTGCTATTCTTGAGATTGTCAGAAGTTCTATTTTTGCTGCTCTATCTTATTTTGTATGCTTCAGATAACTGGGGGGAGCTAGATTTAGCATGAACAATTCCCTTGTAGGGATGCCACCTGTAGAATCTCTCGTTTGAATGCTTCCGACTGATTTTCCTTCAAAAGATTATATCCACCCCACTTTTGCCAGATAATTTCTCAGCTTTATAAAATTTGTCTTCTTCTAATTTAGAACTTTTACATTCATAAAGCAACAATTAAAAAGGAAGTATTTCCATTTATATGGTGCATCTCAAAAATGTCAAAAACTGCTTTACTGCCCATGATGTACATTTGCAAATTGAAATAAAATCAGTGGCAACCAATTTATACACAGCAAGCTTACACAAACACCAATGTGATAGTGAGCAGATAATTACTTCCTTGGTGACATTAGTTGAGGGATAATTATTGGCCTGTAGACTAGGGAGATGTGTTTCAGTAAGGTTAATTTGTTCTCCATGCAAGCTTATATTAGGCTTCTAGCTGAATTTTCAAAAACCGCAATTAACAATATGCAGATAATTGGCAAGGCTACAGAGCTCAATGCTCTGAGCTGTACTAGTTTCAAACTTCTGGCAGAGATCTATCATGGGGCTACTGAGTTCTCAGATCTTCACAGCATACTCCAGAGGCTCATATGCATATACATTAAAACCTATCTTTACAAGAGATGCCTGGTCCTCATGGAAATAGCACTGTGGGATTTGAGGAAAGAAATGATGTCTTGGGTAATTATTGCAAAGATGGCACCCCTGGGAGTGCAGCACTTCTTCAGACCTGCATGGGCGCATTTCTGAGAGTGGGACTGAAACCAATGACTTTCTAACTCAAAGGTTGCTACCACAATAGCAAGGTTAACAGACAGTTGCGTGCAATATACTTAACACAGTTTAGATTTGGTCAAAAATCTAAGATGATGTGCATGGGGTCAAACAGAAGCAAATATTAATTTGGTGATGGTTAAACTCACCAAGAATTCTTTGACAGTACCTCCTAAACTAGCAGCCTCTACTACCAGCAGGACAAAGATAGCAGTTGCAAGGACACACAAGCTCTCGTCCAAGTCACACACCATCCTGACTTGAATCTTTATCACCATTCCTTCATTGTCACTCCCTTGCTAACAGTACTATAGATGCATCTATACTCATGGACTACAATGGTGAGAAGACAGCTCATCACCATCTTCTCCAGGACACTTAGGATGGGCCAACCAGTGATGACCATATCCCATGAGTGAATCAAATAATATAGCATAGGATACTGAGGGAATTAGGGAGAGACAGAGGGAAGCAAGATACTTTCCAAGATGCAACAGATTCAAATCAAAATTGCTGGAAAGACACAGCAAGCCACTGTCTGCAAGCAAGTGTAAGGTTAATGCTTTGAATAGGTCCATTCAGCAGAAAGTGGGACTTACTCGGTTCACAGATGTGTCTCTGGCATTTGCAGCATCACAATCTGGCTGCCAAATCAATGTATATTACAACAAAAGCTATGCTTCAAGAAGTAATTTATTACCATTGAAATAATTTTTGTGTGTCCTGAAATACAATTTATACAATTTATAGTGCAGAAATAGTGGTTGTTTATTAACTGCCCTCTGGGCAATTAAGGGATGTGGAATAAATGCTGGCCTAAACAGCAACACCCTTATCCCGTGAATGAATTGGAAAAAAGACCACTGTGCCCAACTGACTCATGCTCGCATATCTGTTCCAGATAATCTTCCTACTTCAGACCCCACTTCACAGAGTCACATGGTTACAGTGCATTCAGCCCATCAAGTTTGTACCAGCTCTCCTTGAAGCAATTTACCCAGTTCAATTTTTCTACCTGCTCTCTATGCCCTGCACATTCTTCCTTGTCAGATAGGAATGTGAGTCCTTCCTGAATGCCTTGATTGAACCTTCTTCAATTATTGGCTTAGGCAGAGTATTCCAGATCCTTATCACTAGTTCTGGAAAAATGATTTACAAATTACTTACAGTGTGGAAACAGGCCCTCTGAGTCCACACCGACCTGCCAAAGCGCAACCCACCCAGACCCATTCCCCTACATTTACCCCTTCACCTAACACTACGGGCAATTTAGCGTGGCCAATTCATCTAACCTGCACATTTTTGGACTGTGGGAGGAAACCGGAGCACCTGGAGGAAACCCACGCAGACACTGGGAGAATGTGCAAACTCCACACAGTCAGTCGCCTGAGGTGGTAATTGAACCCGGGTCTCTGGTGCTGTGAGGCAGCAGTGCTAACCACTGTGCCACCGTGCTGCCATTCTTCATGTGTTGCCATTGCTTCTTTTGTCAATTACCTGTAATCTGTGTCTTTCTTTGTTCTTGATCGTGTTGCCAATGGGAACAGTTTTTCCCTATCTGCTCTGTCCAGACCCCTCTTGATTTTGGATTTCTCTATCAAATCTCCTTAAAAATTTCCCATCTCCAAGGAAACAGTCCTAAATTCTCCAATCTAGTTTAAAAACAGTCAATTCTAAATATATATACAAAAACAGAAATTGCTGGAGAAACTCAGCAGGTCCATAGAGAGAAAGCAGAGTTAACATTTCAGGTCCAGCATTCTTAAGAAGGGTCACTGGACCCAAAATGTTGGCTCTTCTTTGTCTCCACAGATGCTACCAGACCAGGTTAACTCTGTTTTCTCTCTACGGACCTGCTGAGTTTCTCCAGCAGTTTCCGTTTTTGTTTCTTGTTTTCAGCATCTGCAGTTCTTTGTTTTTGTTTTGCTGAACATTTATGTGTTGAAAGAGAAACATCTGCGTTGTTTCAGATGAAGACTCATTGTAAGACTTGACTCAAGTCTAACCAAAAGGTTCTTTATTCAGAAGCTGAAAGACATAATTGGGAGAAAAAGCAGAGATATATTAAGATATTTTATTCTTCACAGCAAGCTGTTATGATCAGAATGCACAGAGTGAATGCAGCCACATCATCCAGGACAGAACAGCCTTTTGATTGCCACCCCAGTCACCAGCTTAAATAATCACTCCCTCTCCCATCAGTGCACAGTGGCATTAGTATCTGCCATTCATAGGAATACACTGCAGCAACTTACAAAAGCTCATTCTGAGTCATAGACTCAAAGAGTTTTACACCACGGAAAAGGCACTTCAACCCATCGTGTCCATGCCAGTCATCCAGCACCTATCTATTCTAATCCCATTTTCAAGCACTCGCTCCACAGCTGTTATGCTCTGGCATTTCAAGTGCTCATCTAAATACCTCTTAAATGTCTTATTGACTCTTGCCTCTACAATAGGTTTTGGATACCCACCACCTCTGAGTGAAACACGATCTCCTTAAATCACCTCTAAACCTCCTGCTCCTTACCATGAAACTGTGCTCCCCTTGTAATTGACCCCTGTTCTAAGGGGAATAGGTCTTCCTATCTACTCTGTCTCCACCCCTCAGACAAATCTCCTTCAACCTTCTTTGCTCTATGGAAAACAACCTCAGCCTTGTTGCTCTCTCTTCAATACTAAATCATTCCAGAAAGAAAAGTCGAAAGTACCAACCACCTCTCTTCAATCAGTGGATCCATCCCTCTAGTTTTTAAAAAAATGTACATTATCCATTCTGAATGCATATGATGATTAAGCCTTTTTTCCAATTATGCAATGGGGGTTATTTTTCCTTCTTTTGCCACTTAGTGGAGAGATTGTTTACTCTGCTTTTAATTGCAAGATTATACAGGGGAAGAACAGCTTCTGTGTCAATTAGATTTGTGGAAGCTACTTCCTGAACCTACATCACGCTTGACTTTGGTGTTGTGTTGTTACGACGACAGTGATCACTAAGGTATGCAAACAATTAAAGACACCAATGAAAAGCTGAGAAAGTGTCGTTTCGTAATAAAACTTTGAACTAACTCTCGAATTGTAAAGCTTTGCAGCAAATCTTGCATTAAGATTGGATACTATTTACACATGTACAGTGTATTGCGCATATTGTGGTACTCCATCATCCAATATTTCACTGAACAGCCTAAAAGCTGTAAATGAAATTACACTGTATTCCTTGGTCAACTTTTTTAAAATTAGTGTGAACTCATATACTAAAACAGCACATCTCTCATTTACAGATAAAAGCCCTGCTATATGAAGCCAATGAACATTTATTCACTTACATAACCAGCAGTAGTAAGTGAAATACTGTGAAGTGATTTCATCGTTTATCATCGTTTATAAGCATAGTGTCTTGTTTCAGCAATTCACACAAAACTTGACAAGCCTTATCGGAAGACATCAGATCTTAAGTGGATTGTTTTCCTGTTCCCTTGGTTTTAGTGAACAAAAATTAGAATTAATGTAATGCTGTTTGTAACTTTGCGATGTCTCAACAGGCACGACAGTCAATGAATTACTGTTGTAATACAGGAAATTTGGCAGTGAATCTGTGCACAGCAAAATGCCAAACAGCAGTGTGATAATTATCAGTTATTTTAGCCATGAACAGAGCACCTTCAATAGAAAGAGAACATTATTAGTATACCATTAAGTACACAAAATCATAAAAGTCAGAATACTCTTCCTGTCAAAAGTAATATGTTGGTATATTTATCAAATCTTACAGGTTTTGTTTCTTCAGCTACTCTCCCCAGGCAAGTAACCCTTACCCTTGTTAAGTTCTTTTACTCTTGAGGTTCTTGCACACTTGATGCAACTGCAACACACCAACTTCTGTGAACAAGCAACCAAATTATGCCTGAAACGTCGATTCTCCTGCTCCTTTGATGCTGCCTGACCTGCTGCACGTTTCCAGCAACTCATTTTTCAAACCAAATTTATTAAGCACAGTACAGTATGAGCTTTCTGCAGGAACCTTTAACACACACCTCGCCGAGCTTATGGGGTCACGGCAAAAAGCTCTCTCTGAACAAAGGAAACAGTTGAAATTTATTAAAGCTTGTACAAGCAAAGGTGCCCCCCTCGCAGGCATGTGAGGTTGAGTCAAAGTGAGGCACTCAACAAATAAAGTACATCCCCTTTATACAGGTCAGTTGGTCATGCTTTACAGATATTCCCCCCACAGTCATAACCCTCTGTCACTCACAGTCACGTGTTACCCCAGGTACAATGGCAGGATGAGATCCTCCTTGGTTATAATGCAAATGCTAATGCCCTAATCCTGGGGAACTGTTATGCAAATGATTTCCTGACTCAGCAATTCCAAGACAATACAGGTGTGACATATCTCTGGCCAGAAAGTATTTCTGAATGGAAGAGATTGAATTGATAGTTTAACTTGACAATAGCATGGGAGTAATGTCTAAATGAAGTGTAAATTACAATTGATAGACATCCACATTCTTTCATGGCTGTCGTTCCCACCTAAAGACAGCACAGTTTAATCCTTTAATATTACATTAATGTCCAGAGAGATAGTACAATTTAATCTTTTAACATTGCTCCCTGATTATAAAAATCTCAGCCATGCATTGAAATCCCTCCATTGCCTCGCCCAAACCTACCTCTGTCATCTCCCCCCGATTCACAATACTCCAAGATAACTAAATTTCTCTAGATCTGGCCTCAAACATCCCCACATGGAAGGGACAACACTAGTCCACAGGTTCAAGTTCGAAATTGGGGCAAGGCGAAATTTGATGGAATGAGACAGGAGCTTGCAGGTGTTGATTGGAGTAGTTTGTTTACAGGCAAAGGGACCTCTAGCAAGTGGAAGACCTTTAAAAGTGGGATAGCGAGAGTGAAGATCTATATGTTCCTGGGAGGGTGAAGGGCAAGGTTGACAGGAATAGGAAACCCTGGATGACAAGAAATATTGATGATGTGGAGATGCCAGTGTTGGATTAGGGTGTACAAAGTTAAAAATCACACACCACCAGGTTATAGTCCAACAGGTTTAATTGGAAGCATCCAACAGGTTTAATTGGAAGCACACTAGCTTTTGGAGCGATGCTCCTTCATCAGGTGATTGTGGCGGGCTCAATCGTAACACAGAATTTATAGCAAAAATTTGCAGTGTGATGTAACTGAAATTATACATTGAAAAATTGATTGTCTGTTAAGCCTTTCATCTGTTAGAATACAGTGATAGTTTCACTTCTTTCATGTGTAAATCACAAAACCCTTTTTTTTAAACTTGCATTCTCGGGTTAGCTGTTAACAATGGTGATAGCCAGACAATATGTTGAAGGTGTTAGCCCCCTGTGTTCTCTGTCTATGACCTGATGTTTAGATTGATTCTAATCTAAAAAGTGAAATAACAGAGTTTTACATAAATTCATGCAGTCTTTGAGCTCAGAGTTCTACATGAATGCATGCAGTTTTTGAGCAAAGTACAATGTAACTCTGCAAGTACAAATTCACCACACAAAATATATGTGTGCATGTGGGTCTTTGTCTGTCTGGGGTGGGGGTTGTGAATGTGAGAAAGTGTGTGTGTGTGTGTAGTGAGTGCAGAGTGTCTTAAGTCTGTGAGGGGGTGCATGTGTGAGTGTGGGAGTGTGTGTGT
>NC_057719.1:7761593-7773750 GCF_004010195.1 Chiloscyllium plagiosum
AAGGTCCGAGGCTGAATGTCCTGGACCACTGAAGTGTTCCCCAACTGGGAGGGAACCCTCCTGTCTGTTGATTGTTATGCGGTGCCCATTCATCCTTTGCACGGTTTCCCCAATGTACCATGCCTCCGGGCATCCTTGCCTGCAACGTATAAGATAGACAGTGTTGGCTGGGTCACAGAGTACCTGCCATGTACAAGGTGGGAGGTGTTCCCACGCATAATAGTGGTATCTATGTCCACAATCTGACACGTCTTGCAGCGTCCACCGTGACAGGGTTGTATGGAGTTGTCCTGAGAACCGGGCAGTTTGCTATGAACAATGATCTGTTTGAGGTTTGGCGGTTGTTTAAAGGCAAGTAGTGGAGATGTGGGGAAGATCTTGGTGAGGTGCTCATCCTCATTGATAATGTATTGCAGGTCACGAAGAACATGGCGTAATTTTTCAGCCCCTGGGAAAGGCTTAACAGACAATCAATTTTTCAATGTATAATTTCAGTTACATCACACTGCAAATTTTTGCTATAAATTCTGTGTTACGATCGAGCCCTCCACTATCACCTGATGAAGGAGCGTCGCTCCGAAAGCTAGTGCTTCCAATTAAACCTGTTGGACTATAACCTAGTGTTGTGTAAAGAAATATTGAGGCTTTGACCAGAAAAAAGGAGGTATGGCTCACGTACAGGCAGCTGGGATCAAGGGAATCCCTGGTGGTATATAGGGGATACAGGAGTTTACTGGAGAAGGAAGTCAGGAGGGTGAAAAGGGGGCACGAGATAGTCCTAGCTGAGAAGATTAGGGTGAATCCAAAGAGGTACTTTAAGTATATTAAAGGAAAAATAGAATAGGATCCCTCAATGACCATAGTGGACAGGTATGTGCAGAACCGCAGGGGATGGGCGAGGTCCTCAATGGATATTTCTCCTTTGTGTTTACTGTGGAGAAAGACATGAAGACCTGGGAACCGGGGGAACTTAGTGGTCATATCTGGGGACAATCTATATCACAGTAGAGGAAGTGTTGGACGTATTAGAATGTATGAAGGCGGATAAATCTCCTGGTCCTGAACAGATATATCCAAGAACATTGCAAGATGCTCAATAAGGAATTGCAGGGACCCTAGCTGATATTTTTGCATAATTGTTAGCCACGGGTGAGGTCCCGGATGACTGGAAGGTAGTGAATGTTGTGCCCTTATTCAAAAAGGGCTGCAAAGAAAATCCCAGGAACTATAGAGCAGTAAGCCTAACATCTGTGGTGGGTAAGTTTCTTTAGAATCTAAGATATGTGTGCATTTGGAAAGACAGGGTTTGATTAGGAATAGTTAGCACAGTTTTGTGCGTGGTAGATCATCCCTCACAAATCTGTTAGAATTCTTTGATGAAGTGACCGGGAAGTTGATAAAGGCAGGGTGGTAGTCTAAATGGATTTCAGTAAAGCCTTTGATAAGGTTCCACATGGTAGGCTGCTCTGGGAGGTTAGATCACATTGAATCCAGGGGGAGTGGGCAAATTGGAGACACAGTTGGCTTGATGGTAGGAAGCAGAGCATAATAGTGGAAGGATGCTTGTCAGACTGGAAGCTTATGACTAGTGGTGTCAGAGAGCGGTGCTGGGCCCATTGCTGTTTATTATCTATATCAATGATTTGGATGAGAATGTACAAGGCATGATTAGTAAATTGGCAGATCACATTGAATCCAGGGGGAGTGGGCAAATTGGATACACAGTTGGCTTGATGGTAGGAAGCAGAGCATAATAGTGGAAGGATGCTTGTCAGACTGGAAGCTTATGACTAGTGGTGTCAGAGATCGGTGCTGGGTCCATTGCTGTTTGTTATCTATATCAATGATTTGGATGAGAATGTACAAGGCATGATTAGTAAATTGGCAGATAACATTAAAATAGGCAGTATCATGGACAGTGAGAAAGTTGATCAGAAATTTCAGCAGGACCTTGATCAGCTGGGGACGTGGGCTGAGAAATGGTCATTGGACTTTAATATAGATAAATGTGAGGTCTTGCATTTTGGAAAGTCAAATCAAGGTAGGAGTTTCATGGTGAATGGTAGGGCCTTAAGGAGTGTAGTGAAATGGAAGACCCTTGGAATTCAGGTGCATGGTTCTCTGAAAGTGGAGTCACAGGGAGACCGGGCTTTGAAGAAGGCTTTTGGCACACTGGCCTTCATCAGTCAGGGCATCGAGTATAGAAGTTGGGAAGTTATGTTAGAGTTGTACAGGATTTTGGTGAGGCTGCATTTGGAGTATTGCATTCAGTTTTGGTCCCCCTGCTATAGGAATGATGTTATTAAACTAGAAAGAGTGCAGAAGAAATTTGCAAGGATGTTGCCAGGACACAAGGGACTGAGTAACAAAAAGATGGGGTACTGGGCTAATGGTCGGATACTTGGTAGTGTGGATGAGCAGAGGGATCTTGGTGTCCATGTACACAGATCTCTGAAAGTTCCATAATAGTGGAAGGATGCTTGTCAGACTGGAAGCTTATGACTAGTGGTGTCAGAGATCGGTGCTGGGCCCATTGCTGTTTGTTATCTATATCAATGATTTGGATGAGAATGTACAAGGCATGATTAGTAAATTGGCAGATAACATTAAAATAGGCAGTATCATGGACAGTGAGAAAGTTGAATAGTGTGGTGAAGAAGGCATATGGCGTACTAGCTTTTATTGGTAGAGGAATTGAGTTCTGGAGTACTGAGGTCATGTTGCAGTGGTATAGGACAGATGTTAGGGGTAGATTCTTTACTCAGCGAGTTGTGAGTTCATGGAATGCCCTGCCAGTAGCAGTGGTGGACTCTCCCTCTTTATGGGCATTTAAACGGGCATTGGATAGGCATATGGAGGATAGTGGGCTAATGTAGGTTAGGTGGGCTTGGATCGGCGCAACATCAAGGGCCAAGGGGCCTGTACTGCGCTGTATTCTTCTATGTTCTCTATGTTCTATGAATTATAGGGAGAGGTTGGACAAGCTCGGACTTCTCTCTTTAGAGTCTAGGAGACTGAGGGGGATCTTATAGAAGAGTTTAATATCATGAGAGGCATAGATAGGCTGAATGCACTCAGTCTTTTTCCCAGGGTTGGGGAATTGAGGACTAAAGGGCATCAGTTTAAGGTTAGAGGGGAAAGAATAAAAGGGAACCTGAGGGTCAACTTTTTTACACAAAGGGTGGTACACATGAGCTGCCTGAGGAAGTGGTTGAGGTGGATACATTAACAACATTTAAAAGGCATTTGGACAAATACATGGATAGGAAAGGATTATATGGATAGAGTCCAAGTACAGGGAAATGGGGTTAGCATGGATAGACATTTTGGTTGGCATGTTGGACCAGTTTGGGGCAAAGGGCCTATCTCCGTGCTGTAGGACTCTACGACTGTATGACTCAAATTGGTGACTGTGCATTCACCCTGACCCTACATTCTGGAATTCTGTCTCTAAACCCCTCTGTCTCAATTTCTCATCCCTGTTTTTAAGATGCTCTTAAAGATCTACCTCTGCCTGAACTTTTAGTTTTGACCCTACTATCTCCTTCAGTGGTTCATGTCAAAGTTTATTTGATAATATACCTGTGAAGTACCTTGGAATGTTGTATTACGTCAAAGACATTTTATAAATAGCTTGTGTGTTTTGGATCATAATGTAATAATATTGAATAATTTATGAAGTACATAGATACTCAAATAACATATTTATTCAGAAACAAAATTGAACACCTGTGCAAATCTAAATACACTGCCTCTTAATAAACCATTGATAATAATCAGAAAAGTTTAACTGGTATGCACTTATTATGTGCTTTCTGATTTTACCTGCTAGTTTGCTGCACGTTTAGCTTACAATACTGTCTTGCAACCTCTCCATCATTAATTCTACAACTCTGCCTCCTAGTGGTGATACATGGAAACTGTTTCCCTTCCAGATCAAGATTTGTGCAGTGTAAAATCGAAAGGAGGAGGAGCAGAAATAGACCATTCAGCCCATCGAGCCTACTCTGCCATTCAATGAAATCATGGCTCATCTGATAATTCTCAGCTCCACTTACTGTTTTTGTAAAAGTAAGGACTAAGCAAGGCTTGATGAGCTCACTTTTCGAATCTGTGTGCAGAATTGGTCTCCTTATTTAAATGAAGATATAAATACATTGGAGGTGGCTCAAAGGAGGTTTACTAGATTGATATCTGAAACTAGTAGATTTTCTTATGCGGAAAGATTATGCTGGGCAGGCAACCAGTTTGTGGACTTGAACTGGTCGTTCAGAAACCAAACTCAAAGCTGTGAATACCTCTGGGGAGTTGAGGTCTGATGAAGTAAACCTTGAAAAAGCCTAGACGAGAGCCCCAAGGTGCACTGATGTCTAAATTGGTCAACTTTCTAGAAACCCCTCAACTGAGCTAGTGTCAAAATGCTTGGCATGCCTTTGAACTCAAATGGGGAAGGCGAGGGTGGTATCCTGGTGTGCGTGCAGCCGAGCATCTCCGTACATTTTGCCCAGACATATCCTGGAGGGGACACTAGTTTTGCCACAGTGCATTATAACAACACCGCAGTGATGACTGATAATCTCAACTCAAGATGTGTAGAAAATGGGTGCTCCCAGGCTCTCTTTACAGGAGACTTCATCACAGGGTCATTGATCAGCCAGCAGCCCTTGACAATTGAGGTGCCTCAGTTGAATTCTGCAGATTCTCACTTCACTGCTTTCCTCTGCAGCAAAGACAGCAGAGACAGACTTCTCGATAGTGCAAACCATTGCCTTATGAGGCAGAGAATTGCCACAAATAAACTGTTTAATGTTTGCACATTGTGTATTAAAAAAGCTAAGTTTGTTTCTTGAAGTTCAACTTGTCGAAATACTTGTACATTTTACTTTAATTCGCTCCTGGGATGTGGGTGTCACTGGCTTTTTTGCACATCCCAGATTCCCCTTGAGAAGCTGCCACACTGTATGTAAAAACAAGCTCAATCTGTCACAGAATGTTTTATTGTGTTATATCTCACAGTCAGTATATGATATGAATGTATGTATATGCGAAATAGGAGCAGAAATAGACCATGCAGCCCCTCGAGTCTGCTTCGCCATTCAATCAGATAATGGTTCACTTATTTGTATTTCGAATTCTATATTTTCGTAAACTGAAAACTGTACTGCCAAGTTCTGGGCTGTCACACAAGAGAAAATATCCTTTCCAAGTCCACCTTGTCAAAACCATTCAGGATCTTCTGCACTTCAATCCAGTCACCCTCACTCTCTTCTAAATTCCAGTGAATACAAGTCAGGCCTGCCCAAACTATCCTCATAAGATAATCTGCTCATTCTGGGTATCCAGTGAATCTCCACTGAACCACCTCCAACACACCTACATCTTTCTTTAAATAAGGAGACCAAACTGAACATAATATTCAAGCTGAAGTTTCAGCAACTAGAGAAAGTTCTGAGGAAGGGTCACTGGACCTGAAACGTTAACTCTGATTTCTCTTCACAGATGCTGCCAGGTCTGCTGAGCTTTTCCAGCAACTTCAGTTTTTGTTTCTGATTTACAGCATCTGCAGTTCTTCGGTTTTTACTAAGCTACCACATCTAGTTGCGAACGATAGTGGATAACTAAACAATTCACTGGCAGAGGAGGTCCCACGGATATCCCCACCCTCAATGATGGAAGAGTTCTACACACCAATGCAAAATATAATCTCAGCCTCCTCCAGTGGCCCCAGCATCACGGAAACCAGTCTTTAGTCAATTCGTTTCACTCTTCCTGAGGTCAAGAAATGGTTGGAGGCACTGGATACTGCAAAGGCCTTGATGACATTCCGGCAATAGTATTGAAGACATAGAACATAGAACATGGAACATAGAATGTTACAGCGCAGTACAGGGCCTTTGCTGTGCCGGCCTGTGAAATTAATCTGATGCCCATCTAAACCTATACCGTTCCATTATTATCCATGTGTGTGTCCAATGCCCATTTAAATGTCCTTAACATTGGTGAGTCTATGACTGTTGCAGGCAGGCCGTTCCATGCCCCTACTACTCTCTGAGTAAAGAAACTATCCTTGATATCTGTCCTCAATCTATTACCCTTCAATTTAAAGCTCTGTTAGCCTTCACCATCCTTCGCCATTCAAGGAAAAAGGCTCTCCCTGTCCACCCTACCTAACCCTCTGATTATCTTATATGTCTTGATTAAGTCACCTCTCAACCTTCTTCTCTTCAATGAAAACAGCCTCAGTTCCCTCAGCCTTTCCTCATAAGACCGTCCCTCCATACCAGGCAACATCCTAGTAAATTTCCTCTGAACCCTTTCCAAAGCTTCCACATCCTTCTTATAACGCTGTGACCAGAACTGTACACAATACTCTAAGACCACAAGACAAAGGAGTGGAAGCAAGGCTATTCGGCCCATCGAGTCCACTCCACCATTTAATCATGGCTGATGGGAGGTGCGGCCTTACCCGTGTCATGTAAAGCTGAAGCATAATCTCGTGGCTTCGAAACTCAATCCCTCTACCAATAAATGCCAACATACCATATACCTTCTTAACAACCTTATCAACCTGGGTGGCAACTTTCAGGGATTTATGCACCTGGACTCTGAGATCTCTCTGCTCATCTACACTGCCAAGAATTTTACCATTAGCCCAGTAATCTAAATTCCTGCTACTTCTTTCGAAGTGATACGCCTCACATTTTTCAGCATTAAATTCCATTTGCCACTTCTCAGCCCAGCTCTGCAACTTATCTATGTCCCGTTGTAACCCACAACATCCTTCGGCACTATCCACAACTCTGCCTACCTTAGTATCATCCACAAATTTACTAACCCCATTCTTCTACGCCCACATCCAGATTGTTTATAAAAATGACAAACAGCAGTGGCCCCAAAACCGATCCTGGTGGCACACCACTGAGCTCCAGGATGAACATTTCCCATTAACCACCACCTTCTTTTAGCTAGCCAATTTCTGAACCAAATCGTTAAATCACGTTCAATACCAAAACTCTGTATTTTGTACAATAACCTACTGTGTGGAACCTTTACAAATGCCTTACTGAAATCCATATACACTACATTAATTGCTTTACCTTCTTCCATCTGTTTTGTCACCTTCTCAAAGAACTCAATAAGGTTACTAAGGCATGACCTACCTTTCACAAAACCATGTTGGCAATCCCTAATCAAATTATTCCTTTCCAGATGATTATAAATCCTATCTCTTCTAACCTTTTCCAATATCTTACCCACAACTGAAGTAAGGCTCACTGGACTATAATTATCAGGTTGTCCCGACTCCCCTTCTTAAACAAGGGGACAACATTTGCTATTCTCCAGTCTTCTGGCACTACTCCTGTCGACAATGATGACATAAAGGTCAAAGCCAAAGGCTCTGCAATCTCCTCGCTGACTTCCCAGAGAATCAAAGGATAAATCCCATCCGGCCCCAGGGTCTTATCTATTTCCAGATCTTCCAAAATTGCTAAAACCTCCTCTTTGTCAACTGCAATCCCATCTAATCTAGTAGCCTGTATCTCCATATTCTCACTAACATTGCCCTTTTCCAATGTGAATACTGACGAAAAGTATTCATTAAGCACTTCCCCTACGTCCTCAGATTCCACACACAACTTCCCACTACTGTCTTTGATTGGTCCTAATCTTAATCTAGTCATTCTTCTATTCCTGATATACCTATAGAATGTCTTAGGGTTTTCCTTGATCCTAACCGCCAACAACTTCTCACTTTCCCTCCAGGTTCTTCTTAGCCCTCTCTTTAGATCTTTTCTGCCTAACTTATAATGCTCAAGCCCCCTAACTGAGTCTTCACACCTCATCCTCACATAAGCCTTCTTCTTCCTCTTGACAAGAGCTTCAACTTCTTTAGTACACCATGGCTTCCTCTCTCGACAACCAACTCCTTGCCTGATAAGTAAATACTTATCAAGGACACGCAGTAGCTCCACATTTCCACATTTCAAGTGTGTCCATCCCTTGCAGTTTTCTTCCCCATCCTACGCATCCTAAATCTTGCCTTTTTGCATCATAATTGCCTTTCCTCCAGTTATACTTCTTTCCTTGCGGTATATACCTATCCCTGCCCATTGCTATTGTAAACAAAACCAAATTGTGGTCACTATTGCCAAAGTACTCACCTACCTCCAAATCTAACATCTGGCTGGGTTCACTCCCTAATACCAAATCCAAAATGGCATCGCCCCTTGTTGGCCTGTCTACATACTATGTCAGAAAACCCTCTTGCACACATTGTGCAAAAACTGACTCATCTAAACTATAGCATTCCCAGTCAATATTGGGGAAGTTAAAGTCCCTCATAACAACTACCCTGTTACTCTCATTCCTATTGAGAATCAGCTTTGCTATCCTTTCCTCTACATCCCTGGAACAATTCGGAGGCCAATTCGGAGGCCAACAGAGTGACCTCTCCTTTCCTGTTTCTAACCTCAGCCCAAACTACCTCAGTGGACGAGTCCTTAAACGTTATCGCAGCTGCTGTAATGCTACCCGGTGATTAACAATGCCACCCCCCCCCTTTCCTTTTACCATCTTCTCTGTTCTTACTGAAACATCTAAATCCTGGAATCTGCAACAACCATTCCTGTGCCTCCTCTAGCTATGTCTCTAAAATGGCCACAACATCGAAATCCCAGGTACCAACCCATGCTACAAGTTCATCTACCTTATTCCGGATACTCCTTGCATTGAAGTACACACATTTCAAACCAACATCTTGATTGCCGGTGCCCTCTTGCGACCTTGTAAACCTATCCCTGACCTCACTACCCTCAACCTCCTGTACACTGGAATCACAATTCAGGTTCCCATCTCCCTGCTGCATTAGTTTAAACCCCCTCAAAGGGCATGAGCAAATATTTCCCCCCCCCCCCCCCCCCCCCGTCCAGGATATTGGTACCACTTTGGTTCAGGTGAAGTCCATCCTGTTTGTAGAGGTCTCACCTTCCCCAGAAAGAGCTCCAATTATACAAGAATACAAAACCCTCCCTCCTGCACCATCCCTGCACTCATGTGTTCAACTCCGCTCTCTCTCTGTTCCTCGCCTTGCTAGCACGTGGCACGGGCAACAAACCAGAGACAACATCTCTGTTTGTACTAGCTCTAAGTGCTCCAGATCTTGTACTCCAGAACTTGCTGCTTCCTTCACCAAACTGTTCCAGTACAGTTACAACACTGATATTTACACCTGGAAATAAACGCAGGACAAATTCAACTCGGCCAATTATTAGCCCATCAATCTACATTCAATCATCAGTAACGTAATGTAAGGTGTTATCAACAGTGCTATCAGGCAGGGCCTGCTCAGCAATAACCTGCTCAGTAATGCCCACTTTGGGATCTCCCCATGGCCACTCAGTTCCTGACCTCATTACAACCTTGGTTCAAACATGGACAAAAGAGCTGAATTCCAGTGGTGAGGTGAGAGTGACAGCCCTTGACATGAAAGCTACATTTGACCACATCAAGAAGTCCTAGCAAAACTGGAATGAATGGATGTCAGGGGGCAAACTCTCCGTTTGTTAGAATCATACCTGGTACGTAGGAAGATAGTCGTGGTGATTGGACATCAGTCATCTCAGCTACAGGATCAACCTGTCCCCTTGTCTGAGACATGGTGACCCCCCCCAGGTTAAACCACCACCGGTCATTTCACCAGTGAGAGAACAGCCCTATGATCTGGCAAAACTAGGGAGACTTTATCGAGGGGAATGGTCAGCTCAGTTTGCTGGAAAGCTGGTTTGACTTGATTTATTTATTGTCATGAGGACCTTGTTACATTGAAAGTGTTGCGTAACCTCGTCATCACTCTTTGGTGCCATCTTAAAAAAAAGAAAAATAAACCAAAACATAGCATATGAAGTCAGAAAAATGAAGATATACAGAAAGTGTCTAACTTTCAAAACTTTCTTGTGAAATGCTCTGTCATGATCCATGGGCCTGGTGGCCAGGCACAAGTCCCCTTCACCATGCCACTGCTGCTGGAATGAAAATCGCTCACACTTAGGTACCATCTTGCCTCTACCAATGTAACCGGCACTAACTTGGTTACACTTTTGATTACAAAACCAGAATTTTAAAAAGCAGCAGAAATAAAGGAAACAAAACCAAAAAGAATGTGATACATCCAGATATTAAAGTCTTATTAAAGTCTTGTCTTCATGCAGGTACCCAGACCAGGCCAGGAGTCTTGGGAGGAGCTGAGCACTTGCTGCTAATGACCCTCCTGCCTCCCATCTCCTCCTCCTGCCACCACTAGCTCTAAATCTATAACTACCAGTGGTGTAACCGGATCCTGGAACAAGTTTGGGCTGGGCTCGCTCGCAACCTCTAATCACAGGATCCCTTGCTGGATCCCAGAATGTGCTTGGGCAGGATCCACTCACAGACTCCGATCATAGGATCCCTGGCTGTTTCCCGCCCATGCTTGGACAGCGGCATGATGGCTCAGTGGTTAGCACTGCTGCCTCACAGCACCAGGGTCCCAGGTTCAAATTTTAGCCTCGGGCGACTGTCTGTGTGGAGTTTGCACATTCTCTCCGTGTCTGCATGGGTTTCCTTTGGGTCCTCCGATTTCCTCCCACAGTCCAAAGATGTGCAGGTCATGTGAATTGGCCATGCTATAAGTATATTTAAGTCGTCATTGGACAAGCATATGGACGTACATGGAATAGTGTAGGTTAGATGGGCTTCAGATTGGTAAGACAGGTCAGTGTAACATCGAGGGCCGAAGGGCCTGTACTGCGCTGTAATGTTCTATGTTCTAAATTGCCCCTTAGTGTTAGGTGCTTTAGTTTGAGGGAAATGGATCTGGGTGGGTTACTCTTCGGAGGGTCAGTGAGGACTGGTTGGGCCAAAGGGCCTATTTCCACACTGTAGGGAATCTATTCTAATCCCGGCCTCTGATCACATGGTTTGTGATGTCGAGTGGATTAATTTCCTGCACCGGCTGACATTACCATTGAGGATACTTTAACCAACACAAATTCACTCTCTCTCTACTCAGACAGGAGCCCAATGGTCTGGTCAAGACGGGGGGGGGGGGGGGCGGTGTGGGGTGAGAACTTGTGCATATTAGAGTCATAGAGATGTACAGCTCGGAAACAGACACTTCGGTCCAACCTGTCCATGTCGACCAGATATACTAACCTAATCTAGTCCCATTTGCCAGCACTTGGCCCATATCCCTCTAAACCCTTCCTATTCATATACCATTCAGATGCCTTTTAAATGTTGCAACTGTACCAGCTTCCATCACTTCTTCTGGCAACTCATTCCATACACGAACCACTCTCTGTGTGAAAAACTTACCCCTTAGGTCCCTTTTCTATTTTTCCTCTCTCACCCTAAACCTATGCCCTCCCAGGGAAAAGACCTTATTTATTTATCCTATCCATGCCCCTCATGATTTTGTAAACCTCTACATTAAGTGTAAAATAAATTAAAATTGTTGCTTAGTGTTCAATTTCGAATAATTTTTATACTTTAAAAGAAATAACCATTGGGCCTCCAAGTTCTAACTGAGAAGGGAACAAAGATTAAAAGCAGGAGGTGGCCATGTATGTGGGTGAATGAGTGAGTGAGTGAGTGGGTGGTTAAGACTAAGCGCTCTGGAGTTGCTCTCTGGCGCCTCTGTGGGATCTGAGGGGAGGAGGCGGGACGTTTGGCGCAATTTCCGAACAGGCATTAAAGCGAGACACCAGTAGGGCGGCGCTGCTGGGTAGGCTCGCAGTGCTTTCTGGGAATAGTAGTCTCTTTGTCCCAACCCCTCCGTTCCCGAGGAGGAGAGTTTAGGGGGGGAGGGACTGCATCTCCCAGCGAGCTGCGCGGTAGGTCCAAGCCGGGGCGAAGGCGGACATTTCAAGTTGCCATAGACGCTTCAGCTCCCCTCCCAGGGGCTGAGGGCGGCTGCCGATGGCCCGGGACGGACCGCCAATGAGGGCGGGATGGATCTTTGTGGCGAGTTAAAGGTAACAGCTTCTTATAACGAGTACCCTCCTGACCCTTCATTTTGATCGAGAAGAGGGGCTGTGGTTCACACCATCCCCTGAGCCAGGCCTGGGCACTGAGGGGGGGAGAGGGAGGGAGGGAGGGAGAGAGAGAGAGAGAGAGGGAG
>NC_057719.1:7781973-7792116 GCF_004010195.1 Chiloscyllium plagiosum
TGCTGCGCTTTTCCAGCAACACATTTCCATCTCTGATCTCCAGCATCTGCAGACCTCACTTTCTCCTCAGAGAGAGAGGGGGACCGAGAGAGAGGAGGACAGATAGAGAGGGGACAGAGAGAGGGGACAGATAGAGAGGGGTCAGAGAGAGAGAGGGGGGTGCAGAGAGAGAGGGGGACAGAGAGAGGGGCAGAGAGAGGGCGAGAGAGGGGTGGACGAGCGAGAGGCAGGAAGAAAGTGGGGAGGGCAAGAGAGGGGGAGGGAGAGAGGGAGGGAGAGCTTCTGAGTGGCTTTAGTAACTAACTTGTGCAGCTCAGAACTACTAAACTGGCTGGCTCTCAAAGACGTGGGTTCACATCCCCCTTCAGGACCTGAGCAGCCCTCCTTTGGAAGAAAGCTGAGAGGGGATTGTGATAGAGCTTTAGAGTGTAGAGATAAGAGTTTCAAACATAAAAGGAGATTGGACTGACAGTGACAAAAAAAAACAGAAATTGTTTGAGAAACTCAGTAGGATTGGCAGCAATTGTGGAAGGAGGTACGGAGTCAACTTTTCAGGTTGAGAAGAAAGATCACTAGATTAATTCTAGTGATCTATACATTACATTAATATATTATATCAATACATTAATTCTGTTTCTATCTCTGCAGATGTTACCAGACCTGCTGAGTTTTTCCAGCAATCTCTGTTTTTTTGTTCCAGATTTCCAGCATCTATAGTTCTTTGTTTCATTTTTGGACAGATGGGGGTTGTTTAACCTGGAGCAGAGGAGACATGATTGAAATTTATAAAACCATGGGGGGACATAGACACAAAGGAATGTTTCCCCTTGAAGGAATCAACAACTGGGGTAGAGATATAAAGTAAGAGGCTGAATGTTTAGAGGGGATGTAAGAAAATTGTTTTTCATCAAGAGGGTGGTCTGAGTCTGGCGCTTTCTGTGCGCGAAGGTGATAAGACACAGAGAGGCTGGGAATTTTTTTCCTGGAGGTTGAGGGGTGACCTTATAGAGATTTAAAATACCATGACAGGCACAGATAAGGTGAATAGAAAAGGTCTTTTTCCTAGGGTGGGGGTGTTCAAAACTAGGGGGCATATTTTGAATGTGAGAGGACAATGATTTAAAAAGAGACATGAGGGAAATTTTTTTTTTTATACAGTGTGGTTGGTATGTGAAAAGAATTTCTAGAAGAAGTTGTGGATGTGGATACAGTGACAACATTTAAAAAGACATTTGGATAAGTACAAGAATAACATGTTGGAAGCATAAGACCCGAGTGCAGGCAGGTGGGGCTACTTTAGTTTGGGATTATAGTTGGCATGAACTGGTTGGACTAAAGAGTCTGTTTCCATGTTGGAGAGACTGTTAGGTCTGAAGGTTGATAAGTTCCCGGGGCCTGATGGTCGACATCCCAGGGTACTGAAGGTGGTGGCTCGAGAAATCGTGGATGCGTTGGTGATTATTTTCCAGAGTTCAATAGATTCAGGATCAGTTCCTGCGGATTGGTGGGTGGCTAATGTTGTACCACTTTTTAAGAAAGGTGCGAGAGAGAAAGCAGGAAATTATAGACCAGTTAGTCTGACCTCAGTGGTGGGAAAGATGCTGGAGTCTATTATATAGGATGAAATTACGACACATCTGGATAGTAGTAACAGGATAGGTCAGAGTCAGCATGGATTTATGAAAGGGGAAATCATGCTTGACTAATCTTCTGGAATTTTTTGAGGTTGTAACTCTGAAGATGGACGAGGGAGATCCAGTAGATGTAGTGTACCTGGAATTTCAGAAAGCTTTTGATAAAGTCCCACACAGGAGGTTAGTGAGCAAAATTAGGGAGCATAGTATTGGGGGCAAAGTACTAACTTGGATTGAAAGTTGGATGGCTGACAGGAAACAAAGAGTAGTGATAAATGGCTCCATTTCGAAATGGCAGGCAGTGACAAGTGGGGTACCGCAGGGATCAGTGCTGGGACTGCAGCTTTTTACAATATATATTAATGATATAGAAGATGGTGTTAGTAATAACATTAGCAAATTTGCTGATGATACTAAGCTGGGTGGCAGGGTGAAATGTGAGGAGGATGTTAGGAGATGACAGGGTGACCTGGACAGGTTAGGTGAGTGGTCAGATGCATGGCAAATGCAGTTTAATGTGGATAAATGTATGGTTATCCACTTTGGTGGCAAGAACAGGAAGGCAGATTACTACCTAAATGGAATCAATTTAGGTAAAGGGGTAGTAAAAGAGATCTGGGTGTTCTTGTACACCAGTCAATGAAGGTAAGCATGCAGGTACAGCAGGTAGTGAAGAAGGCTAATAGCATGCTGGTCTTCATAACAAAAGGGATTGACTATAAAAGCAAAGAGGTTCTTCTGCAGCTGTACAGGGCCCTGGTGAGACCACGCCTGGAGTATCGTGTGCAGTTCTGGTCTCCAAATTTGAGGAAAGACATTCTGGCTATTGAGGGAGTGCAGCGTAGGTTCACAAGGTCAATTCCTGAAATGGAGAGGACACAGCTTAAAAATATGGGGTAGACCATTTAGGACAGAGATGAGGAGAAACTTCTTCACCCAGAGAGTGGTGGCTGTGTGGAATGCTCTGCCCCAGGGGGCAGTGAATGCCCAGTCTCTGGATTCATTTAAGAAAGAGTTGAATAGAGCTCTCAAGGATAGTGGAATCAAGGGTTATGGAGATAAGGCAGGAACAGGATACTGATTAAGGATGATCGGCCATGATCATATTGAATGATGGTGCAGGCTTGAAGCGCAGAATGGCCTACTGCTGCATCTATTGTTTGAAAGACTCTATGATAAATATAGAACTTCAAACTCACGCGGATTGTTTGGTGGAATGGATTGACAAGTGGCTTCAAGGTCGTGAAATGTGAAGTGATTCATTTTGTTAGAACAAAATTTGTATATGGATTGATAGCATTAAAAAGAGGCTACAATTGTAAATGGTGCACCGTAGCAAATGGACTGTTTTTCTTAGAGCAGAGATGGCTGCAAGATGATTTGATAGAACTATTCAAAATCACGAGGGTTCCAGACAGTATAGGTGAGGAGAAACTGTCCAATTTGTGGAAGGATTAATGGATATAAATTTAATGTAATGAGCAAATGAGGCAATGATAACTTCAGGAAAAACCTTTTCACACAGCAAGTGGTTAGGGTCTAGAATACACTGTTTAAGAGAATAATGAAGGCAGATTTGTTTTACATGATCAAAAAGGAATTTGATTGTTGTCTAAAAAGAAGAATCTGCAAGACTATTGAGAGACAGCAGAACAATGAAACTGCTTCTGCACTTTATTTATTAATTCACAGAATCATTAATTGCCACCAATCTGGGGGCAGGAGGTGGAGAGGAGAGAGAGAATGAGACAGACAGAATGTCACTGGATAAGTAATCCAGTGGCCCAAACTAATGCTCTGGAGTTGAAGAGTGTGGTGCTGGAAAAGAACAGCTGGTCAGACAGCATCTGAGGATTCCTGATGAAGGGCTTATGCTCGAAGCGTTGATTCTCCTGCTCCTTGGATGTTGCCTGACCGGCTGCGCTTTTCCAGCACCACATTTCTCAACTCTGATCTCCAGCATCTACAGTCCTCACTTTCTCGTAATGCTCTGGAGTCACAGGTTCAAATCCCAATTTGGCAGCTGGTGAAATTTAATTAGGGATTTGAAAGCTAGTCTCAGTTTCATGGTCGCCATTAGTATTATTGATTGATATCTACTATCTTGCCTTATCTGGCCTACATGTGACTCCAAACCTACTCTAATGTGGTTGAAGAAGGGCTTATGCCCGAAACATCGATTCTCCTGTTCCCTGGATGCTGCCTGACCTGCTGCGCTTTTCCAGCAACACATTTTCAGCTCTGATCTCCAGGATCTGCAGACCTCACTTTCTCCTCATAGATACCTACAAGCCAGGCTTGAGCTAAGGTTCTAAAACCTTTAGCAGAGATGCAGCGCCAGCTCTTACCCCGAAGACCTCTCTCAGACTACTCCCCTTATTCTTGCAAACAAGTTGTCTTTATACAGAAATTAGTGTTGAAATTATAAAAACGACAAATGTCAGATAAGCAACAATAAAATAGCAAAAGTTTGCAGAGGAAGAGAAACTCATTGATAGGTCTGTGTATACCTGCCTAACTAAGCTACATGCACGTCAAAATGGGAAACCTTGATCCAGCCAGGCCCCAACTGGCTGATTGTTTTGGCTAGAGAACCTTCCCTTTTAACAGTACATCAATACGATGGACTAGAATAAACTATGTGGAAAGGTCATGAGGTAACCTCGTTTAGCTAACATGGCCAGTATCATTGTCCTATGTAATGGCTCTTTCTTTTAAAATCATCTTAGATTCCCAGAATGTAAATTACATTTATAACCTTCCTGGATCTCGAGCTCCAGGGAACAGTGTACAAGCATTCATGACAAGCCAGTGTTCACCCATATCAGACCATAAAGGGTTAATCTTTCCACCGGCTTACATCCTCTCTTTCTGTCTCTCTCCCTCTATGTCCCTTAAACCCTTCAGTCAGTGAATGTAATTTACAGAAGAATGTTTTCTCTCACTCAGACATGAATATCTTCCAACTTTCAGCCTTTGTTTTTTCCTAGCTGAAAAATGTGTTGCTGGAAAAGCGCAGCAGGTTAGGCAGCATCCAAGGAGCAGGAGAATTGATGTTTCGGGCATAAGCCCTTCCAGCAACACACTCTTCCTAGCCTCTAAGGGTAATGAGACATTCACAGATCAGATTCCCTACAGGATGGAAACAGGCCCTTTGGCCCAACAAGTCCACACTGACACTCTGAAGAGTAACCTACCCATTCCCCTACCCCTCACACTATGGGCAAGTTAGCATGGCCAATTCGCCTGACCTGCACATCTTTGGATTGTGGGAGGAAACCGGAGCACCTGGAGGAAACCCACGCGACACTGGGAGAATGTGCAAACTCAACACAGACAGTTGGGAGGTGGGAATCGAACCCGGGTCTCTGGCGCTGTGAGACAGCAGTGCTAACCACTGAGCCACCGTGCCGCCATCCTAGATGCAGCCAAGCTGAGGGAGTTGAGCTTCATAAATTCAAATCTGATCAGTGTGGTATACATGAAAATGTGTCAAGATTGTTCTATTACATGCATATTTCACTCAGCTTATTAAATTACCAGTTATTTTCCTATTGAGTATGAATTTTGTTCAGAATCTTTGGTATAAACCAGCAATTTAGTTGCCTGAAACCCTGCTGTGAAATATGCATGCCTCTAGCCTCCGGCATGAGAAAGAAGTACTTCCACACATTCTACAGGTGAACAAATGTTATGTATAATGTATAACGCCACCTTCTTTACACTGATCCATTGACACTAAAGACAGTTGTCCCCAGTTCTTCTGAACAAGCACTTTCCCGCATTCTCTGCAGCAAATACGTCACATAGAGTCATAGAGATGTACAGCATGGAAACAGACCCTTTGGTCCAACCTGTCCATGCCAACCAGATATCCCAACCCAATCTAGTCCTACCTGCCAGCACCTGGCCCATATCCCTCCAAACCCTTCCTATTCATGTACCCATCCAAATGCCTCTTAAATGTTGCAATTGTACCAGCCTCCACCACATCCTTTGGCAGCTCATTCCATACACGTACCACCCTCTGGGTGAAAAAATTGCCCCTTAGGTCTCTTTTATATCTTTCCCCTCTCACCCTAAACCTATGCCCTCTAGTTCTGGACTCCCTGACCCCAGGGAAAAGACTTTGCCTATTTATCCTATCCATGCCACTCATAATTTTGTAAACCTCTATAAGGTCACCCCTCAGTCTCCGCTCCAGGGAAAACAGTCCCAGCCTGTTCAGTCTCTCCCTGTCGCTCAGATCCTCCAACCCTGGCACATCTAAGGCTACACGCTTTCTCATTCCTTTCTTTTATCATTTCATGGTAAGAATACAACGTATACAAGTCCAATTAGTCCATTCAGTCCATTTGTATTTTCAACAAGTCGAGTGCCACTTCTGGTGAGTCGTCGTCCGGAGAGCAGAGTCGGAAAGATATCTGATTTCGGCATAAAAGTTCCAACATGGAGGTACAGGAGTGAACAAAAGTTAATTAGCAAGATTCTTCTTTGGCTTAGGTGAAAAGCATTGCACGGTCCACTCCATACATAAGCAGCTGACAATGTATGTTCGTAGGATGAGACCAAGGATTATCAGTGCATCCCGCATGAACCACCCGCACAGTGACTATAGCCAGCAGGTAGACTCCATCCACATGAGGTAAAAACAATGACTGCAGATGCTGGAAACCAGATTCTGGATTAGTGGTGCTGGAAGAGCACAGCAGTTCAGGCAGCATCCAAGGAGCAGCGAAATCGACGTTTCGGGCAAAAGCCCTTCATGAGACAGTTGCTCTATGCTACTTTCTCCCCACCCCCACCCTCCTCTAGCTTATCTCTCCACCCTTCAGGCTCTCTGGCTTTATTGCTGATGAAGGGCTTTTGCCCGAAATGTCGATTTTCGCTGCTCCTTGGATGCTGCCTGAACTGCTGTGCTCTTCCAGCACCACTAATCCAGAATCCATCCACATGAATCAGACGATGGTGGGGCAGGTATCTTCCCTGCGTCTTGACTCATTTGTTGATGACATTTGTGTCATATACAATGTCTTTAGAGAAGTCATCTATGTAGGTGCAACATTGTGGGCCAATGATAGTTCAAGTGCCTCCTTCTTTAACAAGAAGGAAATCTGGCACTAATTGATTCTGAAGCGTTGTCATTCAGGTTTCCTGTAGTTCTTTGTTCATTAGTTTCAATGCATGGGTGGTTGAGTTGGCTAGTTTCTCGATGTTGTATGTAAGGTCACCGATCTGATCTAGGGTCACCTCAACACCCAAGCCAGGAATAAGGCCTCCCATCAACCTAGACCACCAGGCTTGTTGATGGAAGAAGTCAGCAAGTCTCGTTTTGTTCTTCCTCTAATTTTTGTCCCATAGCAATTCACATATTGGTGGGCTTTCCATTTGTTATCTACCTTAGGGATTTTATAGTGGAGGGTAAAAAGTGGTAAGGTGTGCACTAAAGCACAATGTCCATTCCAGTCTTTGGGTAAATATGGGTTGGTTTTGTTTTTGCATAGCCCATGAAGGCTAAATGGAGTTCCGAGGGTGCACTTCTGTGAGTGAATGACGAGTCCACTCAGAGTGAGGGCTGAATCTTGGAGAGTAGGAGTACGACCAGTGTCTTTTATAACATTTTTACACAGTATTTGCTTCACTTGCCCCATGTTGTGCATATCGAAAGTTCTTTCAATGCACCATTCTACCAGTAGAACAATGTTAACATTGAATCCTGTAGGTTTGTTAGTGCACTTCACACAGTGATACACTTCTTCTACCGAATGGGTTTTGTCATTGCAGGTGAGGGGTTGCATAGGTGGCTGAGTCTTATTCATACATTGTATATCAGAATGATGGAAGAGTGAGCGGCCAATGCATGGATCAGGATGTTTAGCTTGAATAAAGAAACCATTCGCAATGGAAGGGAGATTAGGGTGCATAGTAATTTTCATCTTTCTTCACCTTTCCAGCTTGTCTTGTTAACTACAGTAGTTACTGATTGCAGAAGCCATGTAAAGGTATTTCTGCCAGTAGCGGTAGGTCAGATAGGAGAAGGTTCCGTTGATAAGGTATTGGTTGACAGTCTCAGAGCCAAAGATGCTTTAAGGTTCTGCGATTTCAATACTATGTGTTCAATACCACAATTTGTATGGTTCATTTTGGGAGGGGAACAGGTAAACATTTCAAAGTAACAGTTTTCGGCTGATGGAGTGGATGATGTTATGGGATCGTGTCATCTCATGACAACTGGCATAGATGTGTTGTAAGGGTGACACTAATGTTGAAAATGATGTTCGGATGTACAATGTGAATAGCTTAAATGAATTTCAGCTGGAAAGCTACATTCATAGCTTTCAACAGTATTGGTACAAGTTTCATGGTGCTGACAAATCCTATCTTCAGGGGGAGCAGTGGGGAAGATAATACATCAATCGTCATTGGAATATCCGGAAGGACCAATGCCATTCGCACTGTAGCCGTGATTACACTGACATTCTACACCTAAATTGTTGGTTTTGTTTATGCAAGTGGCATCGGGGTGACAAGTGGGACACGTTCGTGTTCTCACGCAATGAAGGGTAGTAGTCAGAATCACAATAGGGGTAGTAAAACAGGTAGTGGTGAGCAGAGTGAGTGTTGTTAATTTCTGCTGTTTTGTGGTCATCGGGGTTGTCTTGTCATGAGTGGTAGTAACAATGTCAGTGATAGTGATGGTGGTAGGTGATGATGTGGTCGTTGGTGCAGGGGCAAGAATCATTGGGCATCTAATGGTCTCATTTTTTCAGCATGTGGCATCCTCTGAAGTATTGTTTAGCTTGATAAAAGTAATTCCTGTGACATTGTTATACCACCTTAGTCACTTCTCCATTTGATTCATTAGCATTGACACAAATTTGGTTCATGCAATCACGTTGGAGGTTTAGCCCATCGGAGATATTACAGATTGGCAGATTACATCTGGGCTAAACCTCCAACGTGATCAGGGAGTCCTAAGGGCTTTCCATATACTAGTTCAGCCGCCAAGAATCTTGACTTTTTCTGGATCATGGTTCTCATATTAAGAAAGGCAATTGGGAGTACTTGCAGCCAATTAAGGCCCATTTCCTCGACCAACTTGCTTAGCTGGCCTTTTAAAGTACCATTGGCTCTTTCTACAATTCCCATTGCTTGGGGACGGTTGGCAGAATGGGATCTCTGATTCATATTCAGACTCTTACATAGTTTGTTGTTTATCTCTGCACAGAAGTGGGGGCCATTATTGGAAGAGACCGTTATTGGTATTCCAAACCTGGGTATGATTTCCCTTAGTAGAATTTTACAGGTAGGTTTTGCTGTGCAGTCTACGGGGATAAGCTTTAATCCATCTACTAAATACAACAATAATCACTAAGCAATACTTGTAATAATGGCATCTAGGTAATTCTGTAAAATCTAACTGGATAGTATCAAAAATTGCACTTGGCAAGGGAGTTTCACCTGATGGACACTTTACTCCTTTCCCGGGATTATGCTTTTGACAAATTAGGCAATTTGCAGCTGCTTGTTTTGTTTTTTCTTGCGGGTGGGGATTCCACCAAGTTTAGAGAATTCTGTCCATCATTCCCTCCTTACCTACATGCGTACACATATGAACATAATCAACTAGAATAGGCAAAAGCGAATCAGGCAGACATGTCTGCCCTACCTGCGTAACCCAAAGCTCAGTATAACTATTTATATAACAATCGTGGTTCATCCATCATGGTTGTTTTTTGTCATCAGAAGCGCCCCCTTATGGGCCTGTATTTGTGCTAGGTTAGGCATGGTCGGGGTATCAGAAGAGGAAAAAGGAGAGTCTTCCTTTGGTTTCCTGTTTGTCATTTGAGTGACCGTATCTCTTTGTTCAAAAGCTGCCTTCTTAGCAGCCGTGTCAGTAGCATGGTTGCCTTTCGTGACATCAGGAGCATCGGAGGAGTGGGTAGAACATTTGATAATTGCCAATTGAGAGGGAAGATGAATAGCGTGGAGCAGGTTAGCAACGTAGGCAGCATTGAGGATAGGGTTTCTGATGAGGTAAGAGAGCCATGCTGTTGTCAGAGTTGACCAAAATCATGGGCACATCCAAAGGCATAGCGGGAGTCAGTTTGGATATTAGCTGACTTCCCTTTAGCAAGTGAGAACAACGGTGAGAACAACAAACTCTGCTTTTTGGGCAGAACAGGGTGGATTGATGGAATAAGCGTGGCCAAATCACCTGACCTGCACATCTTTGGACTGGGAGTAAACCGAAGCACCCGGAGGAAACCATGCAGACATGGCTTTTTGTGGCTAGCTGGTGTTCGTGTATCCTGGTGGCTAACTTTCTTCCTGTTTGTCTTATGTAGTGTTTGTGGCAGTCCTTGCATGGAATTTTATAGATGACATTGGTTTTGTCTATGGGTTGTACTGGGTCTTTTAAGTTTGTTAGTTTTTGTTTGAGAGTGTTGGTGGGTTTGTGTGCTACTAGGATTCCAAGGGGTCTCAGTATTCTGGCTGTCATTTCTGA
>NC_057719.1:7792254-7805890 GCF_004010195.1 Chiloscyllium plagiosum
GAAAATGAACAGGAAATGACATCACCACAAACCCCGGGAACCCCATCCAGGAGAAAGATATAAATAGAAAGCAGGAGACAACAGCTTCGCTTCACTTGGAGGTTGCCACTGATGATGTTACCTAGCCAGGTAATGAAACGTCTGGATATCAAACCTATAGCTCAGCGAGCAAACCTACACCCTAAACCTCAACCTGAACTACAAACCTTTACAAACCTTGGAGTCAGTATGATTGGAAAATTCATCAGGGCTAGCAAGAAGGAGGTCACCGACGTATTGAATTAGGGTAGAGCCTGCAGGAAATTCAAGTGATTCAAGGATAATCCAAGATGGAGGATGGGCAAAACTTCTGGCTGTAAAAAGCTGCTCCTTTTTTTTTGAGGTATTTTAGGAGTTGAAGGTGATTTCCTTGAATTCCAGGAGCAGCAATTACCGTTTTATATGCTGTTGCATTGTTTTGGAACTTTGGAGAAAAATGAAGTCAAAACAACAGCACTTTTAAAAGGGAGAGAAACAGAAAAAGGCAGCACATGATAGAGAGAGAGAGAGAACCTTTGCTGTTTGAATTCATGTATTGTTGGACATCGGAGTGCCTCAGGGAAAATTAACAAACAGTGAAATTCACAATAATCTTGGAAGAAGCTGTTTTTGAGAGATCACAGCACAGACACCGATAAGTGAATATTTTAAAGTGTGTCCTTACAGAAAGTCTGCAGTAGTGAGTATCGTGGGTTCTTTCTTGAGTATATCTTTTATTGAGATATGTCTCTTGATTAAACTTAAACATATAAGCTGTCAGTATTAAGTTAGCTTGGGGCAGTGTTTTGAAGAGGAATAAGACAGTGCTATTTTCTGGGTCTGTAGATTGGAAGAAGCAAAAATGGCCTTTAGTAGAGTGATATGCCCTTGTTGGACGAGGGAGTTCAGGGAGAGTTTACATGTTACTAAGGATTATATCTGCAATGAGTGCCGCTGATTCCTGAAGAAGGGCCTGTGCCCGAAACGTCGAATCTCCTGTTCCCTGGATGCTGCCTGACCTGCTGTGCTGTTCCAGCAATAAAGTTTCAACCGCTGATTGTGAACCCTGTTAGATCAAATGGATTGGTTGGAGTGACAGGGGCAATGAGGAATTTACAAGAGCAAGGGGGTGTGATGGATGGCAGTTATAGGAAGGGAGAAAGGTTGCAGATACAGTCACTGAGATAGGTTAACTCCAGGAAAGGTAAAAGAGGTAGGCAGGTAGTGCAGGAGTCTTCTGTGGCTATCCCCATTTAAAATAAGTATATTGTTTTGGAAAATGTAGGGTGTGATGGATTTTCAGGGGAATGTAGCAAGAACAGCCAAGTTTCTGGTATTGCGACTGGCTATAATGCAATGAGGGGTATGTCATGTTCCGAGAGGTCAATTGTGTTAGGGGATTCTCTAGTCTGAGGTACAGACAGATGTTTCTGTGGCCAGCAGCGAAAAATCAAAATGGTGTTTTGCCTCCCTGGTGCCAGTATCAATGATGTCTCGGAGAGGGAGAGGGACTAGCAGGAGGTCATCATACACATTAGAACCAATGACATAGGAAGGCAAAAGAATGAGATTCTGAAGGAAGAATATAGAGAGTTAGACAGGAATTTAAAAAGGAGATCCTCGAGAGTATAATATCTGAATTACTTCTGATGCTGAGAGCTAGTGAGGGTAGGGATACGAGGATAGAGCAGATAAATGCATGGCTGAGGAGCTCGTGTTTGGGAGAAGGATTTACATTTTTGGATCATTGGAATCTCTTTGGGGTAGAAGTGACCTGTACAAGAAGGACAGATTGCACCTGAATCGGAAGGGGACTAATATACTGACAGGGAGACTTGCTCGAGTTGCTCAGGAGGATTTAAACTATTAAGGTAGGGGTGGGGGGGGGGGGTGGAGGTGGGACACAGTGAAATAGTGAGGAAAGAGATCAATCTGAGACTGGTACAGTTGAGAAAAAAAAAGAGTCAAACAGTCAGGGCAGGCAGGGACAAAGCAGAGAACAAAGTAGGACTGATAAATTAAACTGTATTTATTTCAATGCAAGCAGGGAAGGCAGATGAACTCAGGTCATGGTTAGGAGCATGGGACTGGGATATCATAGCAATTACAGAAATATGGCTCAGGGATGGGCAGGACTGGCAGCTTATTGTTCCAGGATACAAATGCTACAGGAAGGACAGAAAGGGAGGCTGGAGAGGAGGGGGAGTGGCATTTTTGATAAAGGGTAGCACTACAGCTATATTCAGGGAAGATGTTCTCAGAAATACATCCAGAGAAGTTATTTGGGTTGAACTGAGAAATAAGAAAAGGATGATCACCTTATTGGGATTGTATTATAGACACTCTAATAGAGGGAAATTGAGAAACAGATTTGTAAGGAAATCTGTTATTTATAAGATAAATAGGGTGGTTATGGTGGGGATTTTAACTTTCCAAACATAGACTGGGACTGCCACAGTGTAAAGGGTTTAGATGGAGAAGAATTTGTTAAGTGTGTACGAGAAAATTTTCTGATTCAGTATGTGGATGTATCTACTGGAGAAGGTACAAAACTTGACCTATTCTTGAGAAATAAGGCAGGGCAGGTGACTGAGGTGTCAGTGGGGGACACTTTGGGGCCAGCGATCATAATTCTATTCGTTTTAAAATAGTGATGGAAAAGGATAGACCAGATCTAAAAGTTGAAGTTCTAAATTGGAAGAAGGCTATTTTCGATGGTATTAGGTAAGAACTTTCAAAAGCTGATTGGGGACCGATGTTCGCAGGTAAGGGGACTGCTGGAAAATGGGAAGCCTTTAGAATTGAGATAATGAGAATCCAGAGACAGTATATTCATGTTAGGGTGAAAGGCAAGGCTGGTAGGTGTAGGGAATGCTGGATGACTAAAGTCATTAAGTGTTTGGTTCAGAAAAAGAAGGAAACGTGGGTTCTAATCTCACTCACGTCGCTTTAGTTTAGATTAGATTACTTTACAGTGTGGAAACAGGCCCTTCGGCCCAACAAGTCCACACCGACCCGCCGAAGCGCAACCCACCCATACCCCTACATTTACCCCTTACCTAACACTACGGGCAATTTAGCGTGGCCAATTCACCTGACCTGCACATCTTTGGACTGTGGGAGGAAACCGGAGCACCCGGAGGAAACCCACGCAGACACGGGGAGAACGTGCAAACTCCACATAGTCAGTCGCCTGAGGCAGGAACTGAACCCGGGTCTCTGGCGCAGTGAGGCAGCAGTGCTAACCACTGTGCCACCGTGCCGCCCATAGACAGGTGCTTGAGTTGGTGCTGTCTGCATCCCTTGTTTTGGGGGTGCCATAGTGGCTCAGTGGTAAGCACTGCAGCCTCACAGCACCAGGGACCCAGGTTCAATTCCAGCCTTAGTTGACTGTCTGTGTGGAGTTTGCACATTCTCCCAGTGTCTGCACAGGTTTCCTCCCACAGTCCAAAGATGTACAGGTCAGGTGGATTGGCCATGCTAAATTGCCCATAGTGTTAGGTGCATTAGTCAGAGGGAGATGGGTCTTGGTGGGTTGCTTTTCGGAGGGTCGGTGTGGACTGGTTGGGCCAAAAGGCCTGTTTCCACACTGTAGGGAATCTAATCTAATCTATCTAATATATCAGATATAGACAAGATAGATCAAATGAATCCTTAGAGTATAAAGGTAGTAGGAGTATACTTAAGAGGGAAAACAGGAGGGCAAAAAGAGGACATGAGATAGCTTTGACAAATAGAATTAAGGAGAAACCAAAGGGATTTTACAAATGCATTAGGACAAAAAGGGTAACGAGGGAGAGAATAGGGCCCCTCAAAGATTAGCAAGGTGGCCTTTGTGTGGAACCGCAGGAGATGGGGGAGATACTAAACGAGTATTTTGCATCAGTGTTTACTGTGGAGAAGGACATGGAAGGTATAGAATTTAGGGAAATAGATGGTGACATCTTGAAAAATGTCCATGTTACAGAGGAGGAAGTGCTGGAAGTCTTGAAATGCATAAAAGTGGATATATCCCAGGACCTGATCAGGTGTACCCTAGAACTCTGTGGGAAGCTAGGGAAGTGATTGCTGGGCCTCTTGCTGAGATACTTGTATCATCGATAGTCACAGGTGAGGTGCTGGAAGACTGGAGATTGGCTAACGTGGTGCCACTATTTAAGGAAGGTGGTAAGGACAAGCCAGGGAACTATAGACCAGTGAGCCTGACGTCAATGGTGGGCAAGTTGTTGGAGGGAATCCTGAGGGACAGGATGTACATGTATTTGGAAAGGCAAGGACTGATTAGGGAAAATCACCATGGCTTCGTGTGTGGGAAATCATGCCTCACAAACTTGATTGATTTTGTGGAGCAATAACAAACGGGATCGAAGAGGGCAGAGTGGTGGACATGATCCATATGGACTTCAGTAAGGCGTTTGACAAGGATCCCCATGGGAGACTGGTTAGCAAGGTTAGATCTCATGGAATACAAGGAGAACTAGCCACTTGGATACAGAACTGGCTCAAAGGTAGAAGACAGAGGAGATCTCTAGTGAGTAGAGGGATACATAACCTATCAGTAACATCAAAGCGAAAAGAGAGCAAGATACAATTTTTCCACACCATTGTGAGAGGTACAGCGTATGCGAAACAATTAGAGGAGCCATCAAATCCTTGTAGGGCTTCAACATCGCCTGAGATCTGAAAGTCAAAGGCATTTACAAGATTAGTGGGAAGTGATGACACAGTGGCTCTCATGTCAACCATGAATTCATGATCATTAACATTAAGGGTCAGCATAGGTTCATCCTCAGGGCTAGTGGTAACCATGGGAAGATTCAAGGGAGGATGGTGACCTACATCAGGGAGTCCGGTTCGGAAATGGTTCTGTGCAGTAAAAGGGGCAAACTGCTGAGGTCCCGGGGTGGGGGTGGAATCGGAAGATCGCTGACTTCTTCCATTCTGGTGATCAACAGGGGGCTGCCTTGGGAAAGGGCAGTTCTTGGACCAATGTTCTGGCTGATTACAGATGAAGCAAATGTCTGCTCATTTGGGGGCTCTTGGGGGTGGAAGAGGTGGGGAGGAATAGTAAGAGTATGTATAGCGACTAAGGGACATTATCGACTGTTGGGGAGGGTACATAGGAGGACCTCAAGGTCCATAGGAATGCTGTTGCTATACGGTACCAGCCCTATTGTCTTGCCATACTGGGTGACAGTATGAGGGTTCCATTCGATAGTCTCGCTGGGAAGGTCTGTTTGGAGTTCTGGTTTTGGGTCTAGCTCCTGCAGTTTGGGTAAATTTGATCTTGACCTTGATTGTTGAGGCCTTATTGTCGGGGTCCTTTAGTTCCCAGAAGTAACATCCTTCTCAGCGGAATTGTTCAACATCGGCACCTTGACAGTGCCTATTATAGGTTTTAATAGCTTTCTGTACTTGTCAGGAAGGACAGTCAGACAAAAGCATTAAATTGGGTACTGACCGTCACCAGAGTAAGCACCATAGCAGTCCTTAAAGCAGACGAGGAAATGCTCAGCTACTTTGCTTGAGGGAGGTTTACATGTTGATTGCATGGCGCACTGCTTAACAGAGGGAGGTAATAATCCAATCTGGTTGATTAGGTTCACCTGGGTGCATAAGCACGAGTTGGGTATGATTATTACATTGTCAAAGTTCTAAGAACTTAGTCCATTTTTCAGGGGAAAGAGTGCATTCTATGAGATTAAGTAAGTCTTGGAGGCCGCATTGTAAATGGTCCTAGTCCTATTAATATAATTAATGAATCCTTCGAGATTCTTTCCATAATCTGGAGCCTTATTGATGATGCTAAAGAGTTCATGAGGCTTCCAAGGTTGATAAAGGTTAACAAATGGATTTTGTCCCTGATTCTAGGCAAGTGGGTTAGGGACTCTTCTTGTTGGGAAATTTACCTTGACCATTTCATATCAGGGTGAGTGTGAGGCCTAACATTAAGGTCCCTAAACTTTGATTGTAATTCATCAATGTCTGCAGGATAATGGGCTGAGAAGTAGCAAATGGAGTTTAATTCAGATAAATGTGAGGTGCTGCATTTTGGGAAAGCAAATCTTAACAGGACTTTACACTTAATGGTAAGGTCCTAGGGAGTGTTGCTGAACAAGGAGATCTTGGAGTGCAGATTCATAGCTCCTTGAAAGTGGAGTCACAGGTAGATAAGTTAGTGAAGTATGCTTTCCTTTATTGATCAGAGTATTGAGTACAGGAGTTGAGAGGTCTTGTTGCGGCTGTACAGGACATTGGTTAGGCCACTGTTGGAATATTGCATGCAATTCTGGTCTCCTTCCTATTGGCAAGATGTTATGAACCTTGAACGGGTTCAGAAAAGATCTACAAGGATATTGCCAGGGTTGGAGGATTTGAGCTATAAGGAGAGGCTGAACAGGCTGGGGCTGTTTTCCCTGGAGCGTTGGAGGCTGAGGGGTGACTTTATAGAGGTTTACAAAACTATGAGGGGCATGGATAGGATTATTGGCAAAGTCTTTTCCCTGGGGTGGGGGAGTCCAGAGCTAGAGGGTATAGGTTTCGGGTGAGAGGGGAAAGATATAAAAAAGACCTAAGGAGCAACTTTTTCAAGCAGAGGGTGGTACGTGTGTGGAATGAGCTGCCAGAGGAAGTGATGCCTGGTACAATTGCAATATTTAAAAGGCATTTGGATGGGTATAAGAATAGGAAGGGTTTGGAGGGAGATGGGCCGGATGTTGGCAGGTGGCACTAGATTGGGTTGGGATATCTGGTCAGCATGGACGAGTTGGACCGAAGGGTCTATTTCCATGCCATACATCTCTGTGACTCTGTGACTCTATGACTTATTTGTGGTGGGGCAGTGGCATTCCAAGGTCCCTTCGCAGGGTTTTCTTCATGTCTGAATCTGAGTTGATTCCTAGTGTGGATGGCAATGGGATTATGGTAACCATGATCATCCGAATTCTTCTATGCTGGACAGGAGAGGCAACTGAGATGAAAAGGGTGTGGGCCTTGGCATGTTCGTCCTTGGAATAGGAAGGGGGGGGGTTAAGGTGCTTTTGTTTCATGTTTGCTTTGGTTGGGGAACCTGAAGAGGGGGGGTGGACAAATTAAAAGGTCTCCTCCTCCGAATCTGATTCAAATTCCTCACTTGCAGGGGAATCATTGTCCTCTAATAATGGGTCTTTGGGATAGGTGGGGTATACGGAATTGTCCTTGTTGTCCGTCTGGTCCTGCACGTTGCAGCTACAGTCTGATTGTTATTTATTGGTTTCCTTTTCCTTTGGGGTCCTTGAAATTTCAGATTAGGTTGTAGTTCTCTTCCTTCTTTATGTTTTGCTATTTGTTCTCTTGCGAACTCCAATTCTGTTTCTAAATCATGTGCTTCACATTTGCGTTTTAGTTCTGTCCAATCTAATTCAAATCCTTCCTCAGTTAATGGACTGATACCCCTTTTAATACAGTTTTGTCTCCACGATGATTGCATGGATTTTTCCCATTTTTCTTTAGGAACATTTTTCCACACTGATATGGCTTCTTTCTTTTTATCCCAATTCAATTCAATGTTACGCTATAACATAGACACCTACAAACCAGACTTGAGTTAAGTTTCTAAAACCTTTAGCAGAGTAGCAGCGCCAGCTCTTACCCCAAAGAGCGCTCTCAAACTACTCCCCTTATTGTTGCAAATACGTTATCTCTACACAGAAATTGGTATTAAAATTACAAAAACACCACATGTCCTTAATCAGATAGGCAACAATACAATGGTAAAAGTTTGCAAAGGAAGAGAAACTCATTGACAGGTCTGAATATGCTTGACTAACTAAGCTACACACACACATCAAAGTGGGAACCCATGATCCAGCCAGGCCCCAAATGGCTGATTGCTATGGCTAAATAACCTTCCCTTTAGTCCCTCATTATGAGGTACCGTTAGTCTAAACTATGTGGAAAGCTCATGAGGTAATCTTGCTCAGCTAAGATGTCCAGTATCATTGTCCTACAAAATGACTTTTTCTTTTAAAATCATCTTAGGTTTCCAGAACGCAAATTAAATTCATAACCTTCCCTGATCTCGAGCTCCAGGGAACAACCTACAAACATTCAATTCATGACAAGCCAGTGTGTTCACTTAAATCAGACCATTAATGGTTAATCTTTCCATCAGCTTCCATCGTGTCTCTCTCTCTCTCTCTCTCTCTCTGTCCCTTGAACCCTTCAGTCAGTGAATGTAATTTACCATTTTCTCTTTCACTCATGCATGAACATCTTCCAACTTTCAGCCTGTAATGGTACTGAGACATTCACGTCCCAGAGCAGTCAAGATGAGGGAGCTGAGCTTCATAAATTCAAATCTGATCAGTGCGGTATACATGAAAATGTATCAGGATTGTTATATTACGTACATATTCCACTCAGCTTATTAAATTACAAGTTATTTTCCTATTGAGTTTGAGTGTTATTAAGAGTCTTTGATAAAAACCAGCAATTTAGTTATTCAACTAAATGTGAAATGTGTGTGCCTCCAGTGTCCAGCGTGAGAAGGAAGTATTACCACACATTCTACAAGTGAACAAATGTTATCACCTTATTTACACTGATCCATTGACACCAAGAGCAGATGTCCCCAACTCTTCTGAACAAGCACGTTGCTGCGTTCTCTGCAACAAATGTGTCACATTTAAGGCTACACGCTTTCTCAGTCGAAGTGCAGAATCAAGAAAGCTAATGGGATACTACCTTTTATTGTGAGAGAAGTTGCATATGAGGATGCTGTAGTTCATTTATACAAGGTATTGTTTTCACAACATTGAATACTGTATGCAAATGTGGTCTCTTTGTTTAAGGAAGGATGTCAATGTGTTGGATGCAGTTTAGAAAACTGTAGGTTTACTAGATTGATACCTAGAATGAGTGGTTTGTTTTATGAGGATAGGTTGGACAGGCCAGACTTGTTGTCATTGAAGTTTAGAACTGTGAAGTGTTTTATTCATTCATGGGATGAGGGAGTTGCTGGCTAGGCCAGCATTTATTACTCATCCCAGAGGGCAGTTAAAAGTCAACTAGAATGCTGTAGGTCTGGAGTCACATGTAGTCCAGACTGGTAATGAAAGCGTGACTTAAGTGAAGTGTATGGTCTTCACAAAGTGGACATGGAAAGGATGTTTCCTCTTGTAGATAAATCCAGAACTAGGGGCACTGGTCTAAAATTAGGGGTTGGCCTTTCAGTGCAATTATGGGACTCTTGACTGCGTCTAAAATGGCCTGGCAAGCCATTTAGTTGCGTCAATTGCTACAAAGTCTGAACAAAGAAATGAAACCAAACAGATTACTAAGCATCGACCTAGGCACCAGGAAAGACAATGACAGAAACAGCCTTGTCAACGTTGTAAAGTTCTCCTTACTAACCTCTGGGGCCTAGTATCAAAATTGCGAGATCTTCTCACAGACTAGTCAAGCATTGCTTGACATTGTCTGTTAAGTATGATTCAGTGAGTATGACTATGTCCCAGACACCACCATCACCATTCCTGGATATGCCCTGTCTCATGGCTTCAGGTCAAGCATGCGCAAGGAAACCTCCTGCTGATTACCACGTACCCAGTCTGACCTTGGCTGATGAATCAGTACTCCTCCATGGTGAACAACACTTGAAGGAAGCATTGAGGGGGCCAAGGATGCAGATTCTTCTCTAGGTGAGGGATTTCATTGTCTGCCACCAAGAGTGGCTTGGGCAGCAGCACTACTGATCAAGCTGGTCGGGTTCTAAAGAACGCAACTGTGAGACTGGTTACCTCACTACCTGCCACAGATCAAATGTACTTGACCACCCTCTTATCAAGCTGCTGGCAGCAGATGTATCTGTCTATGATAGTATTGTAAGAATGACTACTGTACAGTCCTTGTAGAGATGAAGACCTCCCTAGTCAGTGAGAAAATCCTGCATTTGACATCCTGCAATTGACATGTCATTGACCAGAAACACAGTGGCTACAAGAGCAGCGTCAGAGGCTAGGAGTGCTGCAATGAGCAACTCATTCTAACTTTGCATCATCGATAAGGCATAAGTCAGGAGTATGATGGAATACTCCCCTCTTGCCTGGATGAGTGCAGCTCCAACAATGCTCAAGAATCTTGACACTATCGAGGACAAAGCAGCCTGCTTGATTGGCACTACACCCACACGCATCCACTCCCTCCACCACTGATGCTCAGTAGCAGCAGTGTGTACTATCCACAAGATGCACTACAGAAATTCGCCAAAGATCCTTACCCAGCACTTTCCAAACCCATGACTACTTCCATTTATAAGGAAAGGAGCAGCAGGTATTTGGGCACCCACCACCTTGAAGTTTCCCTCTGTTCACAATCCTGGCTTGGAAATATATTATCGTTCCTTCTCTCACTGGGTCAAACTCTTGGAATTTCCTCTCGAAGGGTATTGTGCATTAACCAACAGCACATGAACTGCAGTGGTTCAAGAAGCTCACTGCCACCACCACCTCAGGGCAATTAGAAACGGGCAATAAATACTAGCATATCAGCAATGCCTTCTTTCCATGAATGGATTTTAAAAAAAAGATTATTTGTCATAGCTGTGTGGATAGGTAAGCTTATAGGAGCAATAATGGTTGAGAATGAAAGGTTGTAAACTTTTAAAATTGTTGGGATTTTTTTCTTATTTTCATGGAATGTGGATTTCACTGATAGCGACAGCACTTATTGTTAATTTGGAATTGACATTGAGAAGGTGGTGCAGTATGAGTTAAACAATAGATTTTGCTGTATCTCAGTACATGTGACAATAATAAATCAAAAGAAAATGTTACTTTTATTCAGGGAGTTCCAAAGTTCTGACCCAGTGACCACGAGGGAACAGTGATATATTTTCAAGTTCAGACTGTATGTGACTTGGAAGTGAATTTAGAAATTGGTGCCATAAAACAGAAAGTGGTGGAAATACTGAGTAGGTCTGACAATATCTGTGGAAAGAAAAATTGTCGTCTTCTTTCCCTATCCCCGTATCAGTCGAAGCAAAATGCTCAGAGACACAGTAAAAATTTTACCTCCTTCATCTCTGTTCTGGGCCCTGGAGGGAAAGAGACCGATCACCCATGTGCACCAGGACATGAGTTCATAGTCTTCTCTGGAACAGCAGTTTCTCAATGAACTATATAGTCATTTTACAAGAAGGAGCTTCCAGATAAGGAAACATACATATCAATTGGGTGATCGTTACATTCACCAAGTGTCAATAGTAGAGATTAAGCCATCAGGTGTTATACAATGAATGACTGGCTTCACATAATGAATGCTTTTCACCTTGTTAACTGGCTTTACATACTGAATTCTTCTTCATCTCATTAAGTGGCTTTACATAATAAATGTTATTAACCTTGTTAACCCACTATGCTTGCCTCCAATACCTCATTGTTTACTGCAAGTTCTTATCTGATTTGAGTCATGCTTAGCTGAATCTTTGTTTCATAAAACTCAAAACTTAACTCTTTCCCTACCTGCTTATACCTTATACACATTCTCATTCCCTTTTATCATTTCATGATACCCACTGAGATGGCACTACCAGCTTTCATAAGACTCTGACAGCCAGTATTTAAAGCAAGATATTGACACACAGTAAACAATGATTACAACAGCAAAAAATTAGTCCATTACAGTATACAGAATTTGAAGAATCCATGTGGAAAAAATTCACCAGTAAAGTTCTTAAATCCGCAGTCCTTAGTAACCACTCTATCCCCCCCAAGTCGAGTGGAAACGAGCCAGTTCTCCAAGATCTCCTTCAGTAAAGTCCAACCTGAAAACAAAATTCAGTCTGTCCTTCTGCATCACTCCACAGAGAAATCTGAATTCTTGGATAAGGGCAGTTAAAATACTTAACAAAACTGACGAGACTGCCATCCTGCCCGGAGATGCTTCAGATGAAGGATATCAGAGCATTTGAGCATGAAGTGCAGCAGCTGCAGCTCCAGCAGCAGGCTGGGTGAATGCAGCATTCTTTGCTGCTTCTCCCCCTCTGCTGTTAAATGTAACAAAGCCAATTGGCTGCTGTGATGTTAGCTTGATCAGTGAACCTTCATATAATAATAGACAATAGACAATAGGTGCAGGAGTAGGCCATTCAGCCCTTCGAGCCTGCACCGCCATTCAATATGATCATGGCTGATCATCTTTAATCAGTATCCTGTTCCTGCCTTATCTCCATAACCCTTGATTCCACTATCCTTGAGAGCTCTATCCAACTCTTTCTTAAATGAATCCAGAAACTGGGCCTCCACTGCCCTCTGGGGCAGAGCATTCCACACAGCCACCACTCTCTGGGTGAAGAAGTTTCTCCTCATCTCTGTCCTAAATGGTCTACCCCGTACTTTTAAGCTGTGTCCTATGGTTCGGCACTCACCCATCAGCAGAAACATGTTTCCTGCCTCCAGAACGTCCAATCCTTTAATAATCTTATATGTCTCAATCAGATCCCCTCCCAATCTTCTAAACCCAAGGGTATACAAGCCCAGTCGCTCCAGTCTTTCAGCATAAGGTAGTTCCGCCATTCCAGGAATTGACCTCGTGAACCTACTCTGCACTCCGTCAATAGCCAGAATGTCTTTCCTCAAATTTGGAGACCAGAACTGCACACAATATTCCAGGTGTGTGGTCTCACCACGGCCCTGTACAGCTGCAGAAGAACCTCTTTGCTTCTATACTCATTCCCTCTTGTTATGAAGGCCAGCATGCTATTAGCCTTCTTCACTACCTGCTGTACCTGCATCCTTACCTTCATTGAGTGGTGTACAAGAACCCCCAGATCTCTCTGTACTGCCCCTTTACCTAAATTGATTCCACTTAGGTGGTAATCTGCCTTCCTGTTCTTGCCACCAAAGTGGATAAGGATCCATTTATCCACATGAAAGTGCATCTGCCATGCATCTGAGCACTCACCTAACTTGTCCAGGTCACCCTGTAATCTCCTAACATCCTCATCACATTTCACCCTGCCACCCAGCTGATGAAATTTGCGAATGTTATTGCTAATACCATCTTGTATATCCTGAAGATAGATTGTAAAAAGCTGCGGTCCCAGTACTGATCCGTGCGGTACCCCACTGGGCAGTGCCTGGCATTCCGAAATGGAGGGGTGGAGGAGTGTGGAAGGATGAGAGAATGCAGGCTGCGGCCCTATGAAGCAGGGGGAGGGCTTGCAGTTGGCCTGTGTGGGGATGTGGGAGACTACAGGAGCCTGGTGGGCAAGGGCTGGCTGAAAGGCAGCTGGAGGAACGGAGGGAGGGAAGCACGCACAGAGGAGGAAGAGCAAAGAGAAAAGAGAAAAAAAAGCCAAAGGGGATAAAGAGAAAGAGCAACAAAGAAAATGTGGCTGGCCAGCACGCCTTGAAGTAGGCAGAAAAGGCAGGGGCCAGCGCCTACAGCCATACTAGTCTGAAAACGCCCGATCTCGTCTGATCTCGGAAGCTAAGCAGACTCAGGCCTGGTTAGTACTTGGATGGGAAACCGCCTGGGAATACCAGGTGCAGTAGGCTTTTTCCGCCAGCAGTGGCTGCTCAAGTCACCCCTCTGCACTTGTCTTGTGCCAGGCAATGGAGCGGCAGGTTATTTCTGC
>NC_057719.1:7806697-7821589 GCF_004010195.1 Chiloscyllium plagiosum
ATCTTTGCTATGTTATATTTTTTCTCTTTTAACTTTATATGTTTCTTAACTTCCCTCATCAGCCACGGCCACCCATGCCTCCTCCTAGGATCTTTCTTCCTTTTTGGAATGAACTGATCCTGCATCTTCTGCATTTTACACAGAAATATCTGCCACTGTTCCTCCACTGTCATCCCTGCTAAGGTATTGCACCATTGAACTTTGGCCTGCTCCTCCCTCATAGCTCCATAGTTCCCTTTATTCAACTGAAATATTGTCACTTCCGATTGTACCCTCTCCCTCTCAAATTTCAGATTGCAGCTTATTGTATTATGGTCACTACTTCGCAATGGCTCCTTCACTTTGAGGTCCCTGATCAATTCTGGTTCGTTGCACAATACCAGATCCAGAATTGCCTTCTCCCTGGTAGAACAGCAGCTGTTCTAAGAATCCATCTCAGAGGCACTCCACAAAGTCTCTTTCTTGAGGTCTAATCCCATCCTGATTCTCCCAGTCTACCTGCATGTTGAAATCCCCCATAACAACTGTAGTAACATTTTTGCGACAGGCCAATTTCAGCTCCTGATTCAACTTACATCCAACATCCAGACTACTGTTTGAGGGCCTGTAAATAACTCCCAAGAGGGTCTTTTTACCCTTAGAATTTCTCAGCTGTATCCATACTGACTCTACATCCCCTGATTCTAGGTCCCCCCGTGCAAGGGACTGAATATCACCCCTTACCAACATGGCCTCCCCACCCCCGCTGCCCGTCAGTCTGTCCTTACGATAGCACGTGTAGCCTTGAATATTCATT
Source organism: Chiloscyllium plagiosum (assembly GCF_004010195.1). Taxonomy (NCBI): domain Eukaryota; kingdom Metazoa; phylum Chordata; class Chondrichthyes; order Orectolobiformes; family Hemiscylliidae; genus Chiloscyllium; species Chiloscyllium plagiosum. The sequence continues at coordinate 7,807,494 of NC_057719.1, forward strand.
TCCCAGGTCCTGTCCACTTGAAGCCACGTCTCAGTTATCCCCACAATATCGTATCTGCATATTTCCAAAAGAGCCTCAAGCTCATCCATCTTATTTCTAATGCTTCGTGCATTCATATATAGTATTTTTAATTTGTTACTGCCCTCACCCTTCCCATCAACTCCTATTTCACTCAACCTTACAGCATGATCCCTTTTTGAGTTTTGAGTTAAATGATCGAAAGTCAAGGTAAAGTTCACGTGGTTTAATGTCCATAGGAAGGCCACTGACAAAAAAACATATAGACCCCCTCTTCACTGTTGTTAGCTTCTTCACTTTTCATGCTCATGACTGGGGAACTAATTGAATCCGTTGGATCAGGCTGTGGAGGGGTGAGGGGTGGTCCGAAGGCATGCTTTACTGTGAATGGAGAAACTCTAGAGACGATGTTAGCTGCTGAAAGTATCTTTGCATTTCCTCTCTCATTCCTTCCATGCCAAGGGGTTATCAGTATGAAGATAGTCACACATTTAACTACACTAAATTGTGACAAAAGTGAGGAATGCAGATGCTGGAGATTAGAGTCGAGAGTGTGTTGCTGGAAAAGCACAGCAGGTCAGGCAGCATCCAAGGAGCAGGAAAATTGACATTTCGGGCAAAAGCCCTTCATCAGGAATGAAGCTGGGAGCCTCTGGGTTGGAGAGATGATAAATGGGAGGGGGCTGGGGCTGAGTTGAAGGAAGTTGAGAGTACGATAGGTTGATGGAGGTGGGGATAAAGGTGATAGGTCGGAGGGAGGGTGGAGTGGATGGGTGGGAAGGAAGATGGACAGATGGGACAGATCATGAGTGCGGTGCTGAGCTGGAAGGTTGGAACTGGGGTAAGGTGGGGGGAGGGAAATGAGGAAACTGGTGAAATCCACATTGATGCCATGGGGTTGGAGGGTCCCGAGGCGGAAGATGAGGCATTCTTTCTCCAGGAGTCAGGTGGTGAGGGAGTGGCGATGGAGTAGGCCCAGGACCTGCATGCCCTTGGTGGAGTGGGAGGGGACGTTGAAGCGTTCGGTCATGGGCGGTGGGGTTGGTTGGTGCGGGTGTCCCGGAGATTCTCTGTAGCGCTCTGCGAGTAGGCATGCTGACTCCCCAATGTAGAGGAGACCGAAACAGATACAGTAAATGACGTGTGGAAGTGCAGGTGAAACTTTGATGAATGTGGAGGACTCCTTTGGGGCCTTAGACGGAGGTGTGGGTACAGCCTCAGTCCTGATGATGGGCTTTTGCCCGAAACGTTGATTTTCCTGCTCCTCTGATGCTGCCTGACCTGCTGTGCTTTTCCAGCACCACACTCTCTACACTAAATTGCATTGGCCTATTTCAACATTCTCAGTCATCTGAAGTCTGTTACTTTGTTCATCATTTGATGAACATTATCAAGTTTTATACAATGCATAAACTTCTAAATTGTACTGCCTAAACAATTCAGTCAATTATAGACAACAATCAATGGCCATAAAATCAAACCCTCGGGTGATCCCATTCAGGTTATTCAAAAGTTATTTTCTTTTAACAAATTGATATTTGGCGAATGTGAAAGCTGTCAGGAAAAATATTTTAAAATCTGGAACAGTAAGAAAATGACAAAGTAATTCCTGAGCTTTAGTAATTGAAGAGGCAGTTTCAGTTCAGATTTAAATCTCAAATGTTTGTGGGAAACACATGCAGAATGTTTTAAAATATACTCTCCAAATAAAACAGTCAGAATTACAGTGGCAACTTTGGTAGAGATCAACATTTTATGATTTTGCAATATGAAGGGGGCCAATGAAGTCTTAATAATTAACAGAACTGAAACAGCTCAGCCTCAAGTTCTAATATTCTCTAAAATCCTAACAAAACATCAAGCTAAAAATGCCCTCTTTTTGTGAACACTTCGTTAAAAACACAGCAGCAAAGATATTTTAATACAATACTATCATCTGGCAAAAGCATGACCACTGACCAACTGTTTTTTTTAACAGGCATTTTAGAATTTCAAACAAATCAGGGGCTCAGGGCACTCAATCAATTTGTTTAACAGTTACAAATTTGATAATTTTAAAAAGGACATAACTTTGTACAATTTCAATGTAAAAACAAAATCTGCCCTATTACATAGTCCACAAAACACATTGAATTGTGATCCTAATTCAAACAAGGCAAAACAGCTACTTAAAAGGATTTTCTGAACCAGGATTTTAATAAACCAAAATATTGTAATTGTCAAACACTCACAGTATGGCACAATTTACATTGACACTCCCTTTTCTGACCCAAATATTAGTGCAACCCCACTTTCAGCATTTCTTGTTTTTTACAGTATCCTCTTGATTAAATTAGAAAGGCCTCTGAGTGGACCACGTTGTGCCGCAATCCAAGCCACACTCTTTCCCCCAAACAAAGACTCCAATTTCACCACCAGGACACTTTAACCCCTTTCTCACTTTGCTTCTCACTGGGGCTTGAATCTCGATTAAACACAGAGGACTTGAACCTCAGTTGAACCCTGGGGACTCGAACTTCAATTAAACCTACCCAGGGGACTCAAACCCCAATACGACGCGGAGGACTTGAACCTCAAATGAACCCATGCGACTTAGACCTCAATTAAACGCACCCAGGGGACTCAAATCCCAATACAATGTGGAGAACTTGAAACTCAAGTAAACCCAGGGGACTCGGACCCCAGTTCTGCGTGGAGGACTCAAACCTCAATTAAACCCAGGGGACTTAGACCCCAGTACTGCGTGGAGGACTCAAACCTCAATTAAACCCAGGGGCCTCGGACCCCAATACTGCGTGGAGGACTTGAACCTCAATTAAACCCAGGGGACTCTGACCCCAATACTGCGTGGAAGACTCGAACCTCAGTTAAACCCAGGGGACTCAAACCCCAATACAGCGTGGAGGACTCAAACCTCAATTAAACCCACCCGGGGACTCGAACCTCAATTAAACTCACCCAGAGGACTCGAGCCTCAATTAAACTCACCCAGAGGACCCGAACCCCAATACTGCGTGGAAGACTCGAACCTCAATTAAACTCGCCCAGAGGACTCAAACCCCAATACAGCACGGAGAACGTGAACCTCAATTAAACCCAGGGGTCTCAAACCCCAATACAGCGTGGAGAACCCACACAAACAGCAAGCAAATGGTCTTTCTCTAGTGCGAACTCATTGGTGTCTCTGCAGGTTGGATGACTGAGTGAATCACTTCCTACAGTCAGAGCAGATGAACAGCTTTTCCCCAGTGTGATTGCGTTGGTGAATTTAATGTTGGGATAGATAAAGACATCCCTTCTCACAATCTCCACATTTCCACAAGCTCTCTGGCATTGCACTGGCATTTGGACATTTCAGATGAATCTTGACAGACTCGTCCAGACACAGATAATCCTGTTTCTCCCCAGTGTGAATGATACAGTTCTGATCATGGAAAGAAAAAGTGTTCCACGACCACAGGCTGTTTACCCTGCAGCTCTAGAATGTCCTGCAGCCACTCCATGATATCGCGGATCCTTGCACCAGGGAGGTAACATACCATCCAGGATTCATGTCGTTCTCCTTCCACAGTTAAATGCCAATGATATTCAGATCCTGATGACTCTGCTGACTGTAAAACCTTGTTTTTGAGATCCCGGTCTCAATTATTCTCAATTAATATCCTGGTCTGGCCTACATGTGACTCCAGTCCCATAGTAATGTGGTTGACTCTTAACTGCCCTCTGGGCAATTAGGGATGGGCAATAAATGCTGATTATCCAGTGACGCCCTCATCCTTTTACATAGTGATGCCACTGTGCCTTGGTGATGGAGCGAGGGAATGTTGAACGTGGTGGATAGGACACCACTCGGGCACAGTGCTTTGTCCTGGAGGATGATCACTTTCTTTAATATTGCTGCACTGATGTAGGCGAGTGGAGAATATTCCAACACAATCCTGATGTGTACACTCAATTTGAATATCCAGGTCCTGACGAATTGAGTAATTCTGCCAGAATTCGGTATTACAATTACTGTGATTCCCATCTGACTGTCCACCTGTAATATCCCAACCGCATTGTGGGAGCATCTTCACTACACAAACTGTAGCACAAGAAAGTCAAACAAAACCTTCTTCACAGGCAACAGAGAACAGCCAGGGAATTCCAAAGGCATGGCACTCATCCACAGATTCAATCAATAAGCACATCCACCTGGACCCAATATACCGGCCACTGCAGCGGACAGCTGGAACTGACAACCGGAAGCGGCAGATACAACTCACTATAAATACCGGAGGAAACATCACAGAAGCGCTTCACAGGAGGCTCCCAAGCACTGAGGATGTCACCTAGACAGGGGATGAAATGTCTGCAACACAAATTCCCAGCTCGGCGAACAGAACCACAACAACGAGCATCCAAGCTACAAATCTTCTCCCAAACATTGAAGGCAACAGGACTTTGACATTGATCACTGGCATCGTGTCCTGCCCCTCCAAACGTTCCCAATGCTTTGGGCACAGCGACACCGAAAATTACCGGTCTTGCACTACGATAATCCTTTTGAAAGGTGACATTAACTTTGACTGTCTCCCAGTCTCTCCATGAGTGTTGCTGGATATACTGAATATTTCCAGAGTTTTGTTATATTTGAAATTTCCAGCATTTCCAATGTTTGCCTTTGTGTTGGTTGTGATGCTGTTAATAATCGCTGATGTGATTGTTATTCTGGATTGTAGACATGGGTTTGGAAGATACTGTCAAAGGGTCCTTGACAGTACAGTGCAGTTGTTGCAATGCATCTTCTAGATGGTGTATGTTCTAATATCGCCTGATGCTAATACCGGGCAAGTCAGATTCCAGAGTGAAACATGGCTTCACAGACTATAGTCTTATTTTTGAAAGTTGGTTATTGTGGTGGTCAGTCTCTGAACATATTCACAAGAGCCTGCCAATGTAATTTTAATGGAAGAAATCAAAGTTTATTCCACATGAGAAGTAAACATGAACCACATAAGAACCACATAAGAACATTGGTGGGCGGCACGGTAGCACAGTGGTTAGCACTGCTGCTTCACAGCGCCAGAGACCCGGGTTCAATTCCCGCCTCAGGCGACTCTCTGTGTGGAGTTTGCACATTCTCCCCGTGTCTGCGTGAGTTTCCTCCGGGTGCTCCGGTTTCCTCCCACAATCCAATAAATGTGCAGGTTAGGTGAATTGGCCATGCTAAATTGCCCGTAGTGTTAGGTGAAGGGGTAAATGTAAGAGAATGGGTCTGGGTGGGTTACGCTTCGGCGGGTCGATGTGGACTTGCTGGGCCGAAGGGCCTGTTTCCACACTGTAAGTAATCTAATCTAATCTAAACTTTATGAAACAGTCTTATTAGAAATATCAGAAATTCAAAACATTTTAGTGTCACAATCAAATCTCAGTGAGCAGTCACACTTTAAAGTTCCTAATCTGGTTGATGTGGCCATACTTGGTTTCTTCCCCAGTAAACTTTTACATCCAATCCATTATATCTCCTGATTAATGTTGTTTCATGAGCCCCTTAAATAAGCCACTTGCACAGCTGACTTAGTTCTTAACATGGATTTTGAGATCATCTTCACAGCAGACTTCCTGGGATTTTCTGTTATTGATATTAATCCAATCAGGACTAAATTTCAGCCAACACAATTTTGGATGCTTGTAGACTAATAGCTCCTTTGCTGCTGTAGATCTGTCTGACAGGAGCCTTCAAACTTACTGATTGAAACAATCTGGATGATCCCCCTTTTCTAAAAGAAAGCTTTATCTCTATCATTAGGCACCTTGTTGCTAAGGCCTTTTTTTCTTTCTCTTTGTTTTCTAAAGCACTGAACTATTCACCTCAGTAGTTCTTTAAAATATAATTTAAATTATAGGATAGTGAAGAAGGCATATGGTAGGCTTTATTGGTCAGAGCATTGAGTGTAGGAGTTGGGAGGTCTTGTTGCGGCTGTACAGGACATTGGATAGGCCTCTTTTGGAATATTGCATCCAATTCTGGTCTCCCTGCTATTGGAACAATGTTGTGAAACTTGAAAGGGCTCAGAAAAGATTTACAAGGTTGTTGGCAGGGTTGGAGGGTTTGAGCTATAGGGAGAGGTTGAATTGGCTGGGATGTTTTCTCTGGATCATCGGAGGCTAAGGGATGACCTTGTAAAGGTCTATAAAATCATGAGGGGTATAGATGGGATAAATAGATAGAGTCTTTTCCTTGGGGTGGGAGAGTCCAGAGTAAGAGAGCATAGGTTGAGGATGAGAGGGGAAACATTTAAAGGGGCAACTTTTTCACACAGAAGGTGGTGCGTGTATGGAATAAGCTGCCAGACGAAGTGGTGGAGTCTGGTATAATTTCAACATTTAAAAAGCAGGTGGATGGGTATATGAATAGGAATGGTTTAGATTGATATCAGACAAGTGCTGGGAAATGGGACTAGATTAGTTTAGGATATCTGGTCAGCATGAACGAGTTGGACCGAAGAGTCTGTTTCCGCGCAGTACATTTTTATTGCTTGATGACCCTGGTACCACACTCAGATCTCAAAATTCAACCAAGTTGTTTCCTTTTTAACACAGTCAATTTTGGAAATACAAATCAAATTTAATTAATGATTCTGTCCATATTACAACCCAAATTTCCAAACAATAATAACATTTAATAAATGTTCATCATGCAAGCATGCTGCTGATAAAGTGTGTGAATGTGGAAGGAGGTAGGTAGGCACTATTGTGGCGCCGTGGTAATGATGCTATCCCTGTACTGGGAAGTGTGGGTTCAGGTCTGGGATGCAGATCTTTAGAAAATAGGTGGCAGGTTTATATAGAGGATCTGGATCAGCACAGGCTTGGAGGGCAGAAGGGCCTGTTCCGGTGCTGTAAGGTTCTATGTTCTTGAAGTTCCACCTGCTCCAGAGGTCTGTAATAACATCGCTGAACAGGCTGGTTGGAAAAATAGGTTGAAGGAGGTAGATGGGATGTGAATCAAGTGGACTGCATTATCCAGGATGATGTTGAGTTTTGAGTGTTGTAGCAGTTGCTCTCATTCTAGCATGTGGAGACGATTATGTCACACACCTGAATGAATCTTGTGGATAGTGGACAGGCTTTTGGGAGTGTGCAGGTGATGTCCTCTTTGCCGAATTGCCAACTTTTGACCTGTTCTTGTATCTCCAGTAATATTAAGCTGGTCAAGTTCATTTTCTGCCTAATGATTATCTGAAGGATGCTGAGGGTGAGCAGTTTAGTGTTGCCAATCTTGTTGGGAATCATGTGGTGCGAACATTGCTTGCCATTTTTTAATCCAAGTTTGGATACTATCCTGGTTTTGTTGCATGTGGGCATGATATTTTGATACATCATTATTGAAGTAGCCATTGATGGTTCAGCCTAGGATATTACAGGGAATGGAATATTGTCCTTCATTGCTAGAAGATGGAGTTTAAAAACAGAGCGGTTATGCTCCAACTATGTAGGGTGATGATAAGGCCACATCTGGAATACTGTGTACAGTTTTGGTCTCCTTACTTGAGAAAGGTGTAATGGCACTGGAGGGGGTGCAGAGGAGGTTTGCTAGATTGATTCTGGAGTTGAGAGGGTTGGCTTATGAGGAGAGATTGAGTAGACCCAGACTATACTTGGAATTTAGAAAAATGAGAGGGGATCTCATAGAAACACATAAAGTATGAAGGGAATAGATAAGATAGAATCAAGGAGGTTGTTTCCTACAAACAACTAGAACTAGAGGGCATAGATGCAAAATGAGAGGGAACAGATTTCGGACTGATTTGAAGAGGAACTCCTTCACCCAAAGGATTGTGAATCTGTGGAATTCCCTGCCCAGTGAAGCAGTTGAGGCTTCCTTGTTGAATATTTTTCAGAGAAAGACAGATTTTTGAACAGTAAAGGAATTAAGGTTATGGTGAGCAGGTGGGTAAGTGGAGGTGAGTCCGTGAGAAGATCAGCTATGATCCTATTGAATGGTGGAGCAGGCTTGAAGGGCCAGATGGCCGACTCCTGCTCCTAGTTCTTATATTCTTAACACTCTGAGGAGCTCTTGCAGCTATGTCTTGGGGCTGAAATGACTGACCTTCATTCTCAACCATTTTCCTCTGAATTTGAATGAACTAATCTCCTGCTGTGATTTCCTATGAATGCCACTTTGGTAGTATGAGTGTAAATAAAACTGTAAGTATGATGGACAATAACCATAGGGCACACATTGAAGTGCAATTAATTATGTGACAGCGCTGTCACCTGCTGGTTAAAGAGTAGGCAAAAACAACCCACCCTCCTCCACTCCCATGAGAGAGGGCCTGACACATTAAATGCCCAACAGGTATTTAACTGGTTAACATTAAGCATCCCATTGGGCAGAGATGTTAATTTATAATAGTAATTCAAAACCAAGGGGAGAAATACAACTTCACAACAAGGATGATTATAATTACATGCACCAGATCAATACTCCACCAGCCTGATGTCCCTAGATACCTAAAAAGAAGTGTATATGATCAAAATATACCTACTTGATCATTGTAGTAGCAGATTGTCTAGTGCCACCCCCCACTGGTCCAGCAGGTTTCTTTTCTGGGCATGAAGACTTTTGTTCCATTTTGCCCAACAGAGTGAGATAGTTCATGATTCCCTTCATCCATTTGCAGGATGCATCACCCTTATGGCGGACTCATCAAGCGATTCAGACACGCACCTTCATCACTTTCGCAGGCAGCGAGGACCACAGAGAGGAGCGACTAAGGGAAGGAGCGGAATGCACAATGCTGATGATGTGTCTGAGAAAATAGACGCATTAGCAAGCACTTTACAGGTACTTTGTTGGATTTATAAATGTCTTTATGTTGCTTGTCATTCTTGGGCACTTGAAGGACAGCACAGTTTGTTTTAACCAGCACCTTATGAATCAAGACACTTGATAAACCAACAAAAATTATATACCTCAAATGCAATGAAGTTTACTGTATTATTCTGTCCAATTATATTGTAGTTTATAAATTCTTTTACCTCTATATAAGTATACTTGCTATTCAATTGAGTGGCCATGCGAAACATCAACAGTTCATTCAATTTCAAGATCATTTCTCCTCAAATACTGTAATCTACCATGATGTCTGAGTAGTCAGTTGAGGTTGTGAGTGGAGAAGGCTCTCTGCGGGTAAGTTTTATTTAAGACAAAGTTGCATTATTATTTAAGTGATTTATGTTGTAAATAAAGTATAACAGTGATGTGTATACCCCTTGCATTATGTTCCTATTATTCTGTGTTTTTACATTGTTTATATGGACCTCTTGATCATCTGGAATATTTGATCAATTGGCACACTCCTGGTCCTGTAGGTACCGGATACTAATATGTTCATTGTTTTTAGAAACATTGAAACTAGGAGCAGGGATAGGGCATTTGGCCCTTCGAGCCTGCTGTGTCATTCAATATGATCATGATGTGAGGAGTCAGTGCTGGACTGGGATGGACAAGGTCTGAATCGACGAGTGTGGTGCTGGAAAAGCACAGATAGCTAGGCAGCATCCGAGGAGCAGAAGAATCGACATTTTGAGCATAAGCTCTTCATCAGGACTGAGGGGTTGGCCCAAGGGAGCTAGGAGTTAAATGGGAGGTAGGTGGGGCTGGGGGAAAGGTAGCTGAGAATGCGATAGGTAGATGAAGGTGATAGAGTGGAGGGGATAAGTGGGAAGGAAGATGGACAGGTAGGACAGGTCAAGAGGCCGTTGCTGAGTTGGAAGGTTAGATCTGGGATAAGGTGGGGTTAGGGTAAATGAGGAAACTGGTGAAATCCTCATTGATCCCGTGTGGCTGCAGGGTCCCAAGGTGGATGACGAAGCATTCTTTCTCCAGGCGCAGATGGTAAGGATTTGGCAGTGAGCCATTACCCCAGGCTGAATGCCCTTGACTGCTGGAGTGTTCCCCAATTAGGACGGAACATTCCTGTTTGGCAATTGTTACATGATATCCATTCATCCGTTGTTGTAGCATCTGCATGGTATTGCCAATATACCATGCCTCAGGGCATCCTTGCTTGCAGCGTATGAAGTAGACAACATTGGCTGACTCACATGAGTAGCTGAAAATGTGTTGCTGGAAAAGCGCAGCAGGTCAGGCAGCATCCAAGGAATTCCTGAAGAAAGGCTCATGCCCGAAACGTCGATTCTCCTGCTCCTTGGATGCTGCCTGACCTGCTGCACTTTTCCAGCAACACATTTTCAGCTCTGATCTCCAGCATCTGAAGTCCTCACTTTCTCCTCACATGAGTAGCTGTCATGTATGGGGTGGGTGGTGTTCCCACATGTAATGGTAGTATCCATGTTGATGATCTGACATGTCTTGTAGAGGTTGCCATGACAGTTGTGGTCGATGTTGCCCTGAAGGCTAGGTAGTTTGCTGCAAACAATGGTCTGTTTAAGGTTTCGCGGTTGTTTGAAGGTGAGAATGGAGGTATAGGGATGATCTTGGTGAGATGTTCGTAGTCATCGATAATGTATTGAAGGCTGCGAAGATCGTGACATAGTTTCTTTGCTCCAGGGAAATACTGGACGATGAAGTGTACTCTAAATGTCATGTCATGTGTTTGTCTTCTGAGGATATCATTGTGGTTTTTCACTGTGGCACATCGGAGCTGGCGATTGATCAGTTGGGCCTTTTATCCCAAACAGCACCTTTAGGTCTGTTGTGCTCTTCCTTGTCTGAGCAAATCCTGAGCAGGCTTGTTCCGGCTGTTCATCCATCTCAGTATGTTTCTGTTTTCTCTTCACACTCTTTTATCCCTTTAGCCCTAAGAACTACATCTATCTTCTTGAAATCCTTAAATGTTTTGGCAATTTTCTGTAGTGTTTGCCTGAAATTTAAAAATGTAAAGGAAACTCTTGGAACATTAAATATGGGAAAGGGTTATGTAAATCAGATGTCAGTCTTTAGATATTACAGAAACTGTCAGGATGCTGGATAAGTAAACATGGCTGCAGCAAGAGTCTTAATATTTTTATGGTAGAGGTAAATAGATTCTTGGTGACCAAGGATAGAACAGTTATTAGGGGTAAGTGGGAATGTGGATTTGAGATTATAGTCAGTTCATTCGAATGGCCTACTCTTGCTTTTAACTCTCATGTTTATATATAATACCTTTTCAGTGATGTGTCTAAAATCCCCCCCAAAATGTGAAGTTTGTAATCATACATATACTTAAATCCAGGACCATTTGTAGTTCATTGAAATGCTTTTTAAAATGGAGAAGTACATTTGGATGACTTTTTAAGGAATTACGTTAAGGATGTCAAATGATGTTTAAGCATCCTCCCAATAGATGTGGAGAGTGAAGGTATTTTCTTTGAATGATCCAGTGATCTGGGAGAAATTGAGTGCAAGGTGAGAGTAGTAAAATTTATGCAAAGAGGTTTTGAGAGTATTATTGAGAACTGGAGGATGTCGGTGTGAATTTAATTCCCCATTTATGGCAGAACTTGGATAATTACCTTTTTAAACTATTGTGTATACAACTGGCAATACTCAATTAAGCAATTATAACATGATTATCTGTTTAAAAATCTTGTGATGAATTTGAGCTTCCTAATTTCAGTGCCTTTGAGGTAGCCCAACATGACTAGTGAGGAATTCACTGTGACAGCTTAGAGATATCTCTATTTCAGGCAGTAACCCCCGGTGATATCAAAATATAGATTGTGATTTTTATATGGCATATTTGTGTTAAACTTTAAATGATAAAAACCAGCCTTAGCAGTGACTTGCTTTCTGTTTGAGGAGTTCAGGACTTTTTAATGTTTGAATGCATTTCAGGAAACCAGTCGAGATCTAACAAATGTTGATCGGATGCTTGGGCGTTATAGAGGCTACACCAATGAACAAATGGAGACAGTGGCACAGGTAGGTACTTGTGAAAGATTAATAATTTTATAAGAAAAACAACTCTTGCTTTATTTCCCCTTCTCCTATTTCAGTGTGAAACATTCACCAGCAGTGTGAATCGTTGACCATTCTAGGGGTACTGACAACATTCCGGCAATCAAAGACTTGTGCTTCAGAACTAGCCAGGTTCTTCCAGTACAGTTACAACACTGGCATCTACCTGATAATTGTCCATGTAAACCCTGTACATGAAGAGCTGGGCAAATCCAACCTGGTCAGTTACCACTCCATCAGTCAACTCTTGATCATTAGTAAAGTAATGGAAGGTGTCATCAATAGGCTATCAAGCAGCACCTGCTCAGCAATAACGGGCTCAGTGGCACCAAGTTTGGGATTTGCTAGAGCCAGTCAGCTCCTGACCTCATTGCAGCCTTCGTTCAAACATGAGCAAAAGAGCTGAACTCCTGAGGTGAGGTGAGATGAGAGCGACAGCCCTTGACATCAAGGCTACATTTGATTGAGTGTAGCATCAAAGAGCCTGAGCAAAACTGGAATTGATGGGTATTGGGGGGCAAACTCTCCGGTGGTTGGAGTCATACTTGGTGCATAGGGAGATGGTTGTGATTGTTGGAAGTCAGTCATCTCAGTTCCATGACACATCTGCAGGATCTCCTCAGGGTAGCATCTGAGGCCCAACCCTATCTTCAGCTTCTTCATAAATAACCTTCCCTCCACCACAAGGTCTGAAGTGGGGATGTACGCTGATGATTGCACAGTGTTCAGCACCATTTGCGTCTCCACAGATACTGAAGCAGTCTGTGTTCAAATACAACGAGACCTGAACAATATCCAGGCTTGGGCTCAGAGGTGGCAAGTAATATTTACTCCACACAAAGGCCAGGCAATGACCAATGAGAGACGTTCAAACCAGTGTCCCTTGACGTCCATTGGTGTTACTATTCCCTGACTCCCCACTATCAGCATCCTGGGGATAACCATTGACTAGAAGCTCAACTGGACTCACCACATAAGCACAGTGGCTACAAGAGCAGGTCAGAGGCTGGGAATTTTGTGGTGAGTAACTCATCACCTGGCTTCCCAAAGTCTGTCCACAATCAAGCTCAACTGGACTCACCACATAAGCACAGTGGCTACAAGAGCAGGTCAGAGGCTGGGAATTTTGTGGTGAGTAAGGCTTCCCAAAGTCTGTCCACAATCTACAAGGCACAAGTCAGGAGTGTGATGGAATACACCCCACTTGCCTGGATGGGTGCAGCTCCAACAACAATCAAGAAACTTGACACCATCCAGGACAAAACAGTCTGCTTGATTGGCACCACATCTACAAACATCCACTTTCTCCACCGCAAATGGTCAGCAGCAGCAGAAATTCACCAAAGATTCTCAGACAGCACTTTCCAAGCTCACCACCGCTTCCATCTAGAGGGACAGGGGTAGAAGAATCATGGGAACGCCACCACCTGCAAGTTCCCTTCCAAGCCACTTACCATCTTGATTTGGGAACATGTCGCTGTTTGTTCACTGTCATTGGGTTGAAATCCTGGCATTCCCTCCCTAAGGGCATTGTGGGTCAACCCACAGCAGATGGACGTCAGTGGCTCAAGGAGGCAGCTCACCCCCTTCTTAAGGGCAACTAGGGACAGGCAATAAATTCTGGCCAGCCAGTGATGCCCACATCCCACAAATCAATAAAGACAAGTGAGAAAACATCTCTCTTGAGCCTCCTGTTATTTTCATAGTCAGAAGTCTGCTGGAGCATGAGAAACGTATCATTTAATTTACTCTTTAATTATTCCTAGTTGTTCCACATCCTCCGTTATTAATTCCATATTTGCTACATCTTTGAGATGCTCTTACGTTACAATGATGGACCAAAATCGAGAGTGTGGTGCTGGAAAAGCACAGCAGGTCAGGCAGCATTGAGTCATAGAGATGTACAGCATGGAAACAGACCCTTTGGTCCAACCCAACCCAAGCCCCCAGGCCATATCCCTCCAAACCCTTCCTATTCATATACCCATTCAAATGCCTTTTAAATGTTGCAATTGAACCAGCCTTCACAGCTTCCTCTGGCAGCTCATTCCATACACGTGCCACTCTCTATGTGAAAAAGTTGCCCCTTAGGTCTCTTTTATATCTTTCCCCTCTCACCCTAAAC
>NC_057719.1:7821685-7854984 GCF_004010195.1 Chiloscyllium plagiosum
TGGCAACATCCTTGTAAATCTTTTCTGAACCCTTTCAAGTTTCACAACATCTTTCTGATAGGAAGGAGACCAGAATTGCACGCAATATTCCAAAAGTGGCCTAACCAATGTCCTGTACAGCCGCAACATGACATCCCAACTCCTGATCTGAGGAGCAGGAGAATCGATGTTTCGGGCATAAGCACTTCATCAGGAATGAGGCTCCAATGACGGAGCAAAGGACTATGCTGCTTACTGGACAAAATCTCTTTGTTGCAGTCAGGTGTATGGGTGGGGTCCAGTGGGTTGGTCATCAGGGACTGTGCTGATCTGTGAGGTGGAGGGTGTTGTGTCAGCTTTGTTGTAGGTCATTTTAACTGCCATCCGCTGTTGCGAATGCTCCAATTAAGGATCTCAGATTTATTATTATTCAGTCGTGGGATAGGGGTTCTGGTCTGGGTGGGTTACTCTTCGGAGGGTCGGTGTGGACTTCCTGGGCCAAAGGGTCTGTTTCCATACTGTAGGGAATCTAACCTTATAAACAAAGCCCTTCATTTGCCTTTGTAAAGCTGGACTGAGATATTGGAGCGAGTTGGTTCACTCTTTCAAAGAACTAGCTAAAAATTAATGGAACAAGTCTCCTCAGAATGGGTTTTGTGATTGTGACAATACCCACCATTTTTAAGAAGAATCCGTTAAACCCGTTAATTACTGTTGTATACTTGTAAACGTGTTTAAAATTGCGACCTTTGTGGTCTGACCTCCCATACTTTGTTTGTTTTCCTCTTGTGCTTGCATACCAGCTTAAAAAAAACTTTCCTGAAAAAAAATCAGAAATTGCTGTAAAAACCGAGCAGGTCTGTTTCAGGTCCAGTAACCCTTCCTCAGAGCTGAATGGACTTTGAACTGACAAAACTTTCTGATTTTGGATTCAAAGACACTTAAATTATGATAGATTCTGTTATGTAGTAATTCCCAACATATATTTTGCAGCTGAGTTTTATGGAGCTGCCTTTTTTTTGGCACTTGCTCTCAGCAGTGCAGATGCGAACTGACATAAAGCCCAATTAGGCTGAAGAATCCTGGCACTTTAAGATGGAGGATTCCTTGGCTTTTTTTTAAACATACCATGGACATCGGATTGTTTTGTGAAGTTCAGTCTCTTCTGAATCTATTACAAGATGTTTTAATGACTTTCTGGTAACTTTTATTCAGTAAAGCCAGTGGTGAAGTATCATCACACAGCATAGATATGTGCTGGAAATTCTTAAACAATTAAATAATTGATTAGTTCTGAAGTGGCATTTTAAATGTCATAACCTTAGTTTTGGCGCAGTTGTGGAAATTATATTTTGAATAAAGTAACACAAGAGATTTTAACCTAAATTTCTCTTAATATTTGAAGCTACGAGATGATTTGGAACAATCCATTGATGAGTTGCGAAGTCAGCGATTGAGCAGACAAGCTGGACGTTCAATTCCTTCTCTTCGTACAAGTGACCTTCAAGATAACTCAGCAACAAGTAAGAAAAACCTTCTCATAATGAGACTCTAAGATGGTGGAATAGGTTGTTCTTTAAATTTTATGTCCATACAAACCATTACAAGCAAAATACCGTACTTCATTGCAGCTGTTCCTTCTGTGATTTTTCTTGCATGATCCTGAGGAGGGTGGGCTGTTTATGGTATAAATGTGGCATCTAATGAAATTCCTCCAATTATAAGTTTCTTTCTTCTGAAGCCTGGATGAGTGCAGCTCCAGTACTATTCATGAAGCTCGACACTGTCCAGGAGAAAGCACTCTGCTTGATTGACCACCATTCCATCCACAATCTGATTCTGTCATCTTTTGATGCGGCAATCCATGAAGGATTCCTTTGACAGCTCCTTTTTAAACCCACAACCTTTATCTGGAAGAATAAGGACAGCAGAAGCACACTGTCACCTGCAAGGTTACCATCAAGTCACACATTGTCCTGACTTGGAACTATCTCTTTGATCTTGCAACAGTGAAGAAACAATATCCTGGAACTTGCTTCGTAACAGCGCTGTGGCTATCTGTACCACATGGACTCATTCAAGATGGAGGCTCACTACTAACTTCTGATGGGCATTGAGGGATGGCCAATAAATGGTGGCCTATTGGTGATGCTCACATCCCATGAATGGGAATAAAAAAGGCCACTGAAGTATGGTTTGTTATTTGCATGAACTTGGATCTCAATGAATCTAATAATATCCTTCTCTGCATCCATTCACTGTCCAGCTATTGTGATGGGGACCCTTGCTTGCCTTTCCTATCAGCCCAAACTCCATTCTAATTTGTAGAAGGTTGACTGTCCAACCGTAGCTGTTCAGTGGGTTATGGGTTAACCATGATGGACGGCACCATACTGCGGTGTTCTCCACTTCACTTGAGCCTAAGCATCGTATTGAAGCCCTTCTGCAAGTCTCTGTATACCACGTAAATTGCATTGCCTTTTTCTACTGTTTCTATAATTACTTTTTTTAAACGTAACTTGATATTTTTATTTCATATTTCCACTTTGGTGTACAGATGGTCTTTTTGACTGTCTCCTTTACTGGTGCATTTTGCATCATCATTTTCCTTTAGATTCAGGCTGATCTCTTTGACTGTCTGTGGCATCTAAGTTTTAGTTTCTGTTTTTTAGAGGAACATATTTCTCCTGGATTTTGTTGGTCTTTTCTGTTGTTCTACCTTTTTGTCAGTATTTTGGTCCATTTTATCTTCCTCCATAACAGTTGTAATAGTTGGTTGTTTTGTATTATGGTGTGCTTGTGTCTGTTTCCTGTGCATCCCATCCCCAACCCCACAAATCTCCTTAGCTAGCACCTTCTTAAACTCTCAACCTCTATCACCTCTAAGAACAAGGGCACTCAGAAGCTTGGAAATACCTTCACCTGCCAGTTCATCCCCAAGTCAGATACCATCCTGACTTAGAACTGTGTTGCTGTTCCTTCTCTGTTGCTGAGGCAAATTTAAGGAATTTACTTCCTAACAGCACTGTGGGTCTACCTCCACCAGATAGACTGCAGCTGTTCAAGCAGATGACTTACTAAACTTTTCATTCCTCCATTTTATTCCTGTTGATTAATATTCTTTCCAATGAAATTTCCCTCTTTTACTAAGTTAAAGTCATTTTTGTAAACAGTTCAATGTTTCCTTGAATTATTTCCAACTTTTTAAAATTGCGCTTGCTAGTTGAATGTGTTTGATCAAGTAAACTTATTGTAGTATTACTTTTCCAGACAGTCGTCTGTACCGTACTACCTCACCCCTCAGGGACCCTGGAGAGTACCGAGGAACGGACCGTAGAAGATCCAGATCTGCAACTGTGAGATTTGTAGATGACCTGGAGCCATTGAATCACGTATGTTAAAATATTAAATACATGGAGTGTCAATTTGCCCATCTGAA
Source organism: Chiloscyllium plagiosum (assembly GCF_004010195.1). Lineage (NCBI taxonomy): Eukaryota > Metazoa > Chordata > Chondrichthyes > Orectolobiformes > Hemiscylliidae > Chiloscyllium > Chiloscyllium plagiosum. The sequence goes on from NC_057719.1 coordinate 7,825,104, forward strand.
TCTTTCTATTGAAATCTAGAGATCTCTGACCTCCGCATCTATTTGTCCATGGTGCCTCTTGATTCAATGTTTATAATTTTCTACAAATTTATTATTTTATAGTTATCTACCTTCAAAGTCCTTACTAATTTCTTTTTTTCTGAGGAATGGAGTGACTCGGGCTGTTTCCAGACGAAGGGCTCCTGCCCGAAACGTCGATTTTCCTGCTCCTCGGATGCTGCCTGGCCTGCTGTGCATTTCCAGCACCACTCTAATCTTAACTCTAATCTCCAGCATCTGCTGTCCTCACTTTCGTAAAGCTGGTGTCTGCCCTCCCATTTCAAAGAAGAGAAATGGATTTCTGGGCAATACTTACCTCTTAGCCAACGTAATAGGGGAAGATTGTTTGATCATTCTGTTCTTGCTGTCTCTCCTTGTATGCAAAGTGGCTGCTGTGCTAGTTACATTACACTTCAAAATTACTTCATTGGCTGCACAGACAATATTTTGAAATTGTGGAAGATGCTTTAGAAAGGTGGAAGTCTTACAAAAGGTTGGAATTATGATGAAATAGTGAAAAAGCAACACACTTGTTTATTTTGTAAAAACTGAAAAAAATCCCTCCCCTCCCCTATCAGCGCATCCGCTGCACCCGATGTGGCCACCTCTACATTGGGGAGACAGGCCGCCTACTTACGGAACGTTTCAGAGAACACCTCTGGGACACCTGCGCCAATCAAAGCAACCGCCCCGTGGCAGAAAACGTTTTAACTACCCCTCCCACTCCGCCAAGGACATGCAGTCCTTGGCCTTCTTCATCGCCAGACCATGGCAACACGACGCCTGGAGGAAGAGCGCCTCATCTTCCGCCTAGGAACCCTCCAACCACAAGAGTTGAATGCAGATTTCTCCAGCTTCCTCATTTCCCCTCCCCCCACCTTATCTCAGTCCTAACCCTCCAACTCAGCACCGCCTTCTTGACCTGCAATCTTCTTCCCGATCTCTCCGCCCCATCCCCTCTCCAGCCTAACACCCTCACCTTGACCTCCTTCCACCTATCGCATTCCCAACGCCCCTCCTCCAAGTCCCTCCTCCCTACCTTTTATCTAAGCCTGCTTGGCACACCTTCTTCATTCCTAAAGAAGGGCTTATGCCCGAAACGTCGATTCTCCTGCTCCTTGGATGCTGCCTGACCTGCTGCGCTTTTCCAGCAACACATTTTTCAGAAATGTTCAACAAGTCAGGCAGCATCTGTGGACGGTGAAAGCGAGTTTACAATTCAGGCTGACGACCATCTAGTCTGTGAAATGTAGAATCTGTTTCTCTTTCAACAGCTGTTGCCTAACCTGAGGATTTCCAGAACATTCTGTTTCTATTTAAGATGTACAGCAGCTGAAGTATTTTACTTATACTTGTGTCTATTGACTGCCTGGCTTTATACTAGTATTTAACTGTTGGGTTAAACAGTTCTGACTGCATCACATCACCAACATTTCAATTCCGTGCTCTCTCTGTACTGGGAGTGCTTCTTTCAGATGCTATGTTAAGTTGGGGCTCCATCTACTTGTTGAGGTGTGTTCTATCCAGGGCTTTGCATCAAGGCTGAGGCTTTTTCTTTTCATTTTTAATAAGTAATTTGGAATTGGCCTTTTGGTAGCTGCAGGTTGGTTGTTTTATTTCCAGCTTTTGCCCCTCTTTACTGTTGGAGAACGTACAGAGTAGAATATTTAAATTGTGACAACTTCTACCTGTATTTCCTGGACTTTACTTAGTGGATTGTGTCAAAATGCTGTGTACACACTGCTTACCTGTGTACAGCCACTATACAGCTAAATACAGACTGAATGCTCGCTCCACGTAGCTATGATTTTCAGTGGTTTGATTTAAGCATGCTGATCTCAACACGGCAATGAATTTCTGAATTTGTTAGGCACCTAGCTACACAAAAATGTACATACGTTTAACCTCTTTTTCCTTATATTTAGAAATCAGTGCCATCAAATGTAGCTCCTCAGCTCAACAAAGATCTTCCATGTGTGTTGCTGTATCGAAAAAAGCAGTGATGATTAAGCAACTGATCTTATTTCTGTAGAACTGATACTGGAAATTGCAGTGTAAAACAGTGATCCAAATAAGACGTCTGATTTTCCTGCAGGTACACACCTTGCATAGGTCAGTAAGAGATTTAAGGAGTGACCAGTTTCGCCTTGGAGAGGAATTTGATGAGGAAGTAGCAAAGCGGAATAGGTATGGATTCCTCTTTTCTCCTCCATTGGCTACTCATTAGCAGGCTGTGTACTTCAATACTTAAAGCTCTTAGCCTCCAGACAGCGATTGACTTAAGAAAACCAGTCAAGTTATCAAAATTGAAACTTTGGGTGCATATATTTCAACCCATGGCCTTCTTTCACTGTTGGCAACTCAACAAATCACATTACAGTGCATTGCCTCCCTGTGCAATTCCTAAAGCTGATTGGATGGCTCTTAACTGATCCTCCAAATAACCATTGTCCCCCATTATTAATATTTTCATAATTAATAAATTTAAATCAAGTTCAAGTGCATATTTATGTTTTAAGATATTTGATGTTCTCTATGTGTTTACTTACAATATCATTTTGGAGCTTAGTCTTTAATTCCTGAAATGGGCCCTTAATCAATCAAATTGGCTTTTTGCCTCTGTGGAATGGATTGCTAATTGCGGTGGCAGCTTGTCCCTAGGAGAGTAGCCTGGAGGGGTCAGTGTCATCAGGAAGCCATCGTGACCCACTGCTATCTGAATTTCACAGTCTCTAAAGCTGCCTCTGTGGAGCTGGGAAAATTTAACCCTGTTTAACCAGGTATGCACAGCAGGAACAGATCAAATGTTCTGAGTAAATCTGATGTTTTCTGTTGATCAGCCTTGCTGTTTACTCCCTCTTGGTTCTGTCTTGGTGGACCTCTCAACTGAATATCTCTACTCTGCCAAGCCTGAGGCAGGAAGCAATCATTAGTTTTACACTGCTAAAAGTAAAATCTCTTGGGTGGGGTAGTTGGTGTGAGGGGGGGGTGTTAGATGGGCTGAATTTTAGATTGCCTGTCAGGTTTGTCTTCAACATAGATGATGTAAACATTTTTTTCAAAAACAGGACTGATTCAGAGACTCGAAAGGCTGTGAACTCCATATCAGAGAAACTCCGAGACATGTCCAGGACAGAAACAGTGAGTTCTGAACATATGTTCAACAAAAATGTGATCATTCATAGGTTGAAGCATAGCAAAGCAGGCAACCATATTGTGCTATCTTAACGCAAGTGGATTTTGACATATTTATTTAACCAAAGGAAATAATTGTTTTCATTCATCCTAGAATTATTGTGATCTTAATATGTTGTAATTGCATGTAAGCTAGTCAGCTGTTGAACAAAGTAACAGACAATGGGAAGATTGTATTTAATTTCATGACAAAATCCACAAGTGTGGAGACTGAACTTCATATACAATTGTAACAAGGCTGGACAGACTAGATACAAGGAGGATGTTTTTCCTGGTTGCACAGTCTTGTGCCAGAGGTCATAATCTAAGGATATAAGCTAGGCCATTTAGGACTGAGGTGAGGAACCATCCCTTCACTCAGAAGGGTAGTCAATTTGTGGAATTTGCTATGGGAAGGCTGTGAGGCCACAAAACTTTTCATTGTTGTAAGCATCTCAAGGGATGTGGAGAGAATGCAGTATATGGAGCTCATATTGCCATGCTCATATTGAATGGTGGAGCAGACTCAAAAGGTCACATGTCCAGCTCCTAGTTTCTATGTTGATAACATGTGGAAAAACACAAGGCTTGGAATTCCAACAGGTTATACAGACCAAAGATGCATTGATGAAATACCTTAAGTATCCTCCTCCTTAAGTTTCTTGCCTGAATGCAGGGTTGGGCAAGGAGCTAGGTGTCAAATTGTCACCAGCCAAAAGAGGGATCGAAACCCATACAATTGGCACCTGTTTTATCCACTCTGGCTATCCAGCCAACTGAACCAAACAGCCCTCCAAGGAGTCCCGAGTTGCTGTGGCTGTAAGCTATGAATAGCGTAATTGAGTCTTCAATTTTCTTTTGACCATAGAGCTGACCAGGTATCTCTCCCACTTGTATCACCTGCGGTTGGTGTATGTTAGGTTTACAGGTTGATATTCGACCTATTTGGATTGGGAAAGAACTTTCCAAAGCTCATAAAGTCCTGGAGGGGTCTTGAGTCTATTTGTTCTAGCTAACAGAAGCATTAGTGCCTTTAATTATATGTAACAAAGAATGATAGCAACCTGAACAAAGCCCTCTCCCTTGTCTGCTACATGAATATATTCTTCAAAAACTACTTAATTCTTTTTGTGTAACACATTACCTTTCCCTCCATTTTAAAATTATTTTTAGTAGCAGCTTTTATTGGAATACTTAGATTGACACTTCAATAATCCTCAAGGAACATGAGTCAAAGACGACTAGATGTATCTTTAATCTTTAATTAACTTGAATTTCTTATCAAAGAGCTATCTGGAAATTCTTTATCTCCCAACCTGAGTAAGTGCTCATTGCCTGAATTTGATCTGCTTTAAATCATTCCAAATTATGTTCATGTAGCCACCACCAGTCCTCATCTAGTCTATTGATTTATGATTTTGGCAAGGGGTTACAAATTCAGTGAAAGTCAGGTGAAAAATATCACCAATTGAGGTTTCATTCTTTGCACAATAAACATGCAGTTATAGTCTCAAAGTAAGAATCTGCAATATACTGAGATAAAAACCCGAGAGTTTAATCTGTTGTTATGAAGGCAGCGTTTTTTTTATTTTCAGGCAGTGGGTATTGCTGGCAAGGTTGGCATTCATTGCCTGTCTCTAGTTCCCTGAGTGGGTTGTCTTCTCCAACAGTTTGGGCATCTTCCTTCCCCCACCGGATTCCTGAATTTGTCACCAGGATGCCAGTACAATAAGACTATCTGTTGCATTCCCTTTTATTGATACTTATTTCTAAAATAAAGGGCTTCTTCCTTGCTGGTGAGGCGCCTCATTCCAGATTCAGAAGAAGTTTGTATTTTGAAGGAGATTGCAAGATTAATTTCAAAGGCTTTTCATGTTCTTTGTATATTTGGAGAGCAGACACCACCATAAATTGCTGGAAGCTGTAAGGATATGTGGCTTCTTGTAAGAGATAAAATGGTCTTGAAACTTCAACATTCTAGATGGTTTTTTTAAACTGTTTCTCTAATTTTGCAAAGTACTTCTAGTTAGTATCTTAGAATGCTAAAGGAGTAATGAGCATGGGAAGGCCATTCAGTTCCTCCAGTGGTTTTCAATTCAGTTTGTTATTGGCTAATCTGTGTCTTGACCCAGGTGACTGGTCTGCCTTGAATGCCCTTGACTAACAAAATCTATCAATCAAAAACATTGACATTTTCAATTGACCTCCAGCCCGAACAGTTATTTAAGTGGGAATTTAGGGCCTGCTCTATGTAAAGAAATGCTTCCTGGCATCACCCTTTAAACAGCCTTGCTATGTTTTAAAATGGTGCTTCCTTGTTCTGGATTCCACTAGCAGAGGAACTAATTTCTCTGTGACTCTGGTGACTGTGCCATATCTGGGAATTAACCCCAGTCCCTGTTTTTTCTCTATAGTTCTGCAATTTTTTTTCTTTTCCAAGTATTTAGCCATACTCTCTTGAAAGTTATTTGAGTTTGATTTTTAAATCCCATTCTGATGGAAAAAAAAAGCTCATTTCCTCTACCTCATTCTCTTTGGCTCTTTATTTTTTTTGGCTAGTTAACTTAAACTATTTCCTCTGTTGATCATTTTGCCTTCGGAAATAGTTTTGGCCTTATCAAAGCCTTTCATAGTTCATGTATCTTCATTAAGTCTCTCCTCGACCTCTAGCTAAAGGAAAACAGTTCTTAACTTATCTGTATAATGGAAATCTCTGGTTATAATTGTAGCAAATATTTTTTCCACTATCATTGAAGCCCTGATATTCTCTCGAAAGTGTGGTGTTGAGATTTGGGCAAGGTATACCTGAGGCCTCACCTTATTAAAAGTTTAAAATTGCATCCTTGATTTTGTGCCAACAGGAGCAGAATTAGGCCATTTTAACCTTTAAACCTGCTGTGCCATTCAGTGCAATCATGGTTGATCTGTGTGTGTTTTGAAATCCACATTCTCATCCACCCCCAAAGACTTTTGATTTCATTTCCTAACCAGTGTATCAACCTCTTCCTTAAAAGTACTGAGAGTGTTCACCTCCAGAGAGTTTCAAAGTTGTACAAACCTCTAAGAACATATTTCCTCGTGTTTTTGTCATAAAACGGCGCTACCTAATTTTAAATGCTGTTCTTTAGTTCTGCACAAGATGAAACATCCTCTCCACCTCCATCTTTCCGAGATCTTTCAGGATCTTGTACACTTCAGTCAAGTCACTGCTGGCTTTTCTAAACTTTAATGGAAGCAATCCCAGTCTGACCAACCTATTCTCCTACGACAACTCTCTTATTCCAGGTATCAAACTTCCTCTCAACTGCCTTCAATGCATTTATATTCTTCCATAAACAAGGAGACCAAAACTGCACACTGTATTTGAGGTGTGGTCTCAACAATGCCATGTATAGCAGAATATAATATCCACACTTTTATGTTCAATTCCTCTCATAAAGTGGCTAATGAAAAGCTATTCTTTTATTAATTTCTTCCTATACCTGCATGCTAATTAGTGACTCATGCATTAGAACACCCAGATCATTCTGTATGTCAGAATTCTGCTGTTATATGATTGAGTCTCATTGTTTTTTATTCTTCCCACCAAAGTGAACATCTTCACATTTTGCACATTATAACTCCATCTGTCGCTCACAACCTGCCTATATCTGTCTGCAAGATCTTTCTAAAATCTTCACAATATACGGCCTACCTATCTTTGTGTAATCTGTAAATTTAGTGACCATGTTTTGTCTGTTCATATTTAAGTCATTGATATTATAATAACTCAGGAAACCCATCTGGAAAGGATCATGCAAACCCCAAAATAGAGCCACTTTTCATGGTGTACACAGACTAGTCCCAGGCCGGGACGGGAAGTTCTGTAGACCCATCTGCTTTTTTTTCCCCTTCTTGGATTCAGAAGTGCTGTTATACAGCTGAACGCTTTTTGCTATCAACAAATCGTGGTGGTATTTTTTCACCTCTACTAATCACCGCCAGTAAATTACCTGTGTTTCCAGTTGCTGAGTCTGCTTTTTTTTTGTTTTTATATTTGCGATTTGCTACCACACAAAATTAAATGGTTTTTTTTATGGTTCATGCGCAGGAAAACTCAGATCCCTGTGCAGTGCAGTTTTCTTTGGAAGCTCGCTCTATTTAAATACTTGTCTGCCTTCGGATTCTTTGTATAAATGTGTATGATCTCACACTTTCCTAGCAAGTGCTGTGTAAGTACTTAAGTTACTCTGCTAGAGTAGGAGATTACAGAGTTTATTATAATGCTGGAGAGGGAGGACGCATTAGAGGGGTGAAGGATAGAATTTACTTAGTTGGAGGCAAATAGCAACAGAGGTTTTATGTCACTCCTGAGTGTATTCTATAGGCTGCCAAATACAGGGAAAGATACCTTTATCCATGCAAACCACTCTTCCCCGCTCTAATCCTCCTCCGCCTTCTTTCTCCAATTGCCCACCCTCTTCCCTTGGCTTTCCCAATCTTCTTTCTCCAGCTTTCTTTTCTCATCCCTTTGCCCACTCCACTTTCTCCCCATAGTTTTCCTGTCCTTTGTTACCATACTGATACTAAAGGGGGTAGTGTTAGAGGGTGTAGCAAAGGTTCGTGGCAAAGTTGCTGCAATAGTGGACTTTAGTTATGTGGATAGATTAGAGGATCTGGGACTGCTATCCTTAGAGAGGAGTTGGCTGAGAAGAGATTTGATTAAGTTGCTCATATCCATGAGGAACCATTATAGAGTCATAGAGATGTACAGCATGGAACCAGACCCTTCGGTCCAACTCATCCATGCCGACCAGATAACCCAACCCAATTTAGTCCCACCTGCCAGCATCTGGCACATATCCCTCTAAATCCTTCCTATTGATATACCCATCCAGATGCCTTTTAAATGTTGCAATTGTACTCGCCTCCACCACTTCTTGTGGCAACTCATTCCATACATGTACTACCCTCTATGTGAAGAAGTTGCCCCTTAGGTCTCTTTTATATCTTTCCCCTCTCACCCTAAACCTATGCCCTCTAGTTCTGGACTCCCCCACCCCAGGGTAAAGACTTTGTCTATATACCCTATCCATGCCCCTCTTGATTTTATAAATCTCTATAAGGTCACCCCTTAGCCTCCGATGCTCCAGGGAAAACAACCCCAGCCTGTCCAACCTATCCCTATAATTCAAATCCTCCAACCCTGGCAACATCCTCGTAAATCTTTTCTGAACCCTTTCAAGTTTCACAACATCTTTCCGATAGGAAGGAGACCAGAATTGTATGCAATATTCCAACAGTGGCCTAACCAATGTCCTGTACAACCGCACCATGACCTCCCAACTCCTGTACTCAATACTCTGACCAATAAAGGAAAGCATACCAAATGCCTTCTTCACTATCCTATCTACCTGCGACTCTACTTTCAAGGAGCTATGAACCTACACTCCAAGGTCTTTTTTTTTCAGCAACACTCCTGAGGACCTTACCATTAAGTGTATAAGTCCTGCTCAGATTTGCTTTCCCAAAATGCAACACCTCCCATTTATCTAAATTTAAGTCCATCTGCCACTTCTCAGCCCATTGGCCCATCTGATCAAGATCCCGTTGTAATCTGAGGTAACCACCTTCGCTGTCCGCTACACCTCCAATTTTGGTGTCATCAGCAAACCTACTAACTATATCTCTTATGCTCACATCCAAGTCATTTATATAAATGATGAAAAACTTTCCATTGGCAGAAAGATGGCCGATGCATGGACTTAAAGTGAATAATGAGTGTTAAGATCTGGAACACAGTGCCTAGCAGCTCTGATCAGTGGTGGCTTTGAAAAGATTGGAAGAGGAGAAAAAGTCACAGTGCAATGGGGAAAAGGCAGTGGAGTGGGAAAACCAGATTACCTTAGCACAGAGCCAGCAGCAACACAATAGGCCAACAGGTCTCCTGTGTTTTCGCAGTTCCATGACTTTGTGATCTATGTAGCTCTCTGCTACCATCTTGTGAGAGTACTGTGGTATCACACTTAAGGAGCAGGTAAGCATTTTATGCTGTTAATTTCTAGATAAATTCTCCATAAGAATGTTCAGCACCCTGAGCAGGTTAATGATGTAGTGTTGAAAGCTGATCATATGGGAGATATAAAACAATTATATATCTCCAGTATTGCTGTTCAGAAGAATGCATCAGTGAGTGAGGTGATGTATTTTAGAATTAGGTTTATTGTCACGTGTACTCAAGTCACAAAAGAACAGGAGTACAGTGAAAAGTGTATAATGTTGCCGAACACATGGCATCATCTTAGGTACAAAGTAGCAAAGTGCAAATCTCTGGTACAATAAATAAAAATAACAAAGAAAAAAGTTATAGTGCATTACAGATATGCATAGTATAAGTTAGGAAAATAAGAAATAAAGCTAAAAAGATATTCTAGTCTTTCTATGATGGCTTCCACGTGGTCTGATCAGGCTCCACTGGTTACCAGCTAGTAGTCATCTTTGCTCCAGGCCCGCTGGCCTCCATCTCTGCTCTGCTCTGCTCTGTTCCTGCTCCTCTCCGTCTCGGCTTGGCTCTGCTCCGGTCCGGGTTCGCTGACCTCTGTCCCTGAGCCACTCCGTCCCTGCTGATCTCCGTCCCCGTTGATCTCCATCCTGCTTCGCTTTGGGCACGCTGAGTGAAGAGGAAAAGATCAGAAGAGAAAAATGTGCGCAATAGAGAAAAAATATAAGGACAGCGAACCCGGACCGGAGCAGATCTGGCTGGTGCGTTCTATTTTACCATCTTGGAATCATTCATTTATCTTATTTATAGGAAAGACTGACTTGTGTTTATATAGGATGTGTCACCTGAAAGGAATTGATGATAAACGGGGTCCTAGGGAATTAGAATTGCTGATGAGTAACTGTCTCACTTCTGTATCTCTGCATTTGTACGCTGATTATGTATTTTAGTCAATATATTTCTCTTCTACTTTCCACCAATTCCTCTACAGAGATTTTCCATCTTCTTAAGTTACTCTGCTAAATCTTATTCCGGTATTAACTGTAATTGCACGCTTCACGAAATGCCAAATCAGACTATACAGTAATTAGCAGAACCCAAAAAGTTCCCCCTTTCCAGTTTACTGAGGTGTCATGATTGATTGTTATTTGTTGAATCCGATACAGTATACAATCTATACTTTGCTTCAAGCACCGTTAGGAAATCAGCACCAAAGCAATCCTTAGAGTTCCATATTCACCCATCCATTTTTGCTCTTGGACTGTCTATTTCATTTCTTGGATATTGAAACCTTAATGACAGAATTGCACCTTCTCTCTTGAGGTTGCAATCAGCAGTGGTCAAAACTTACTATCCTTTTGTTGCTACTAATTTTTAATTGATAATTGACCATCCTTTGCAGCTGATGGCTTATTCATGACTAAATTAGAATCTTCTTTTTTTTTAACCCAACTGAAAACCTTCTGCACTTGAATTCAGATTCCAGCCTAACAAATAATTACAGTTAGGTGGCAGACCTCAAAACTCTTTATGTGGACTAGATATAAACTGAGGAGTGAACATTGTGTTGTAGAAGTGTCTGTACCCAGTGAGAATAATGTCTGTTGCATTTACTTTTTTAGCACTGTAATAACTGGCCTTGTGCTAGTGGTAAATGCAAACTTACTTAATGCTAAGCCCTCTCGTGCACAGGTTTCAGAGAGAGTTGAAAGGCGCCTGCAAGAAATTGAAAAGGAAATGAGAACGGAAAGACATTTGGCAGAACGTCGTGAAGACCAGCTTGGACACATGGCTGTACAACTGAAGGAGGTGAGACATAGTCTTCACATTGGAGGTGTGAAACATTTGCTGGTTCTGCAGGAAAGGTAGTCATCTGTTCCAGTTGTTTTGGTTTCTGAACAAACTTGAGAGTCTTTCGGCAAGGCAACATGAAAGGGTTCACTGGCAATGATCATGATTTTGAAAGCTATTACATGAAGTCCAACATTTCTACTTCAAAGGAGAATAGTGAATTAAGTTACTAAGCAGTGTTATTAAAGGAAATAGTGTGGGAGAATATTTTGACTTTAGGCTGAAGAAAGTAATAGCACTGATAAGGTGTCTGTCACATGCACCGCCTTATTTTCCCTTCTACTGCCTTCATGTACTGGGAATTTTGGTAATAAATAGGAAAGCTGCCTGCTGTCCACACCATGGTTGAACATGTCCCTTCTAAATGGGTTCCAGAAGACATTAGATTAATTTTCCCAAAAGCAAGAGATTGAGAGGTATTGACAGATGTAGTGGAATGTTCCAACCATAAGATGTAGAAGCAGAAGTTGGCAATTCAGCCCATTGAGTCTGCACTGCTTTTGATGAGTTCCTGACTGATCTGATAATCTTCAACTTCACTTTCTTGCCCTATCTTTATAATCCTTGTTTCCCTTGCCAATTAAAAATCTGCCTTTCTCAGCCTTGAATGTATTTAATAACCCAGCATCGACAATCTTTGCAATAAAGAATTCCACAGATTCACTATCCTCAGAGATGAAATTCCTACTCCTCTCTGTCTTAAGCATGCAATCCTTATTCTGAGATTATGTCCTCTGGATTTAGACTCTACCACAGGGCAAACCAACCTCTCCTTATCTACCTTGTCAAGTCATATAAGAATCCCTCTACTAAGAATCTTGTATGTCTCAATAAGAGTGCCTCTCATGTTTCTAAATTTCAATGAGTACAGGCCCAATCTACTCAACCTTTCCCCATATGACAGTTCCTCCATATCCTGCATCATCCTTAGGAATCTGCTTTGGAATGCCTCGAATGCCAGTATTTATTTTCTCGAATAAGGGGCCCAAAATTGTACTCCAGCCTGACTGGTCCTTTGGATAGATTTGTTCTGTTTGAAATAAAGGCCAACATTCCATTTACCTTCGCTATTACATGCTTAACTTGGATTCTAGCTTTTTGTGATTCATGGATGAGCATTTCCAATTCTTGCGTAACTTTTTGCAGTCTCTCTCCATTTTAAATAATAAGCCAATCCTCTATGCTTCCTTCCTTCACATTTTCCCACGTTATTTTTCAACTGCCAAGTTTTTTCCCACTCACTTAACCTGATCATATCCCTCTGCAGACTCTCATTTTTGGCATCCTTACCACCTATTTTTGGGTTGTCCACAAACTTAACTCGTACATTAACTTTCCTCATCTATGTCATTGATGTATATTGCGAATAATACTGCTTCCTTGGTAGCTGAAGTTAAATATCGTTTTTTAAAATGATTACTTTTTATTTTCCATTATGTCTATTTTCTTTTGCTATGTGTAATGTTCCCTTTATATCATGTTACATATTGAAAATGGAGACCCTATTGGTATGGCAGTATAGTGATAAATATTAATAACGTGCACTTTTAATGAAGAAGATAAGTGTGCCCATTTATATAGTGATTTTTCAAGGCTGAATACCACCCCAGAGCTGTTAAATTACTTTTGAGGTATAGTGACAATTGTTATGTAGACTAAGATGTATTAGTCACCTTGACTGCATTGTCTTCCCATGAACAACATTGTGATGAATTAATAGTCAATCTAAGTTGGAACTTGAATGTATTGGTTGCAAATTCTTCGCTGTCTCGTTTAGGGAAGTGTCATGAAATTTTTTTCGATTTGATTGTGGTGGTTAGGGTGTGATCTTTGTTCAATCTCGTGTTTGTGCCAAAGCAATTGTAGAAAATTTGAACATTCACATAAATTTTGATTTTTAATTATCAGAATTTCAGTTTTAAACAAAAATTAGATACTCTTTGTTTTCTAGGCAATATATAATGAAATTTATCCCATTGGGATGTTGGACACCCTTGTAAACAACTATATTGAAAATCTAAGATTACTGTCCAAATGTTGGTGGAAATCAGGAATATTTCTAATTGCTATCATTGTATTTGGGATGTGAATAATGTTCCAGGTGCCTAGATGGTAATAAGGTGCAAATATGTAATATCATACTGAGGTCGCCAGTGTGCCTGGGTGTTTAGGCACATTGTCTGCTTTGAGGAGCAATGTTCCAGAAAAGATAAAACTCAATTAATCCTGGGTAAAATTGTTTAACATTTTAGCTTTGATTCTGATTTTGTCGTCAATAAAATACTGTTTTAAAAACTTGAGTAATTGTCAATCATGTGTACCCCAACCTATGGCCCAAAAATCCTGAATTTTTCACCTGGCTCCTGTTAGACTTGAGAATTGGTTTAGTAGGGGTGAGAAAGTGAGGACTGCAGATGTTAGAGATAAGACTCGAAACGTGTGGCGCTGGAAAAGCACAGCAGATCAGGCAGCACCTGAGCAGCAGAACCATTGCTGTTTCGGGCATAAGCCCTTCATCAGGAATGACATTCCTAATAAAGGGCTTATGCCCAAAATATCGATTCTCCTGTTTCACGGCTGCTGCCTGACCAGCTGTGCTTTTCCAGCGCCACACCTTTTGAATCGGTTTATTGGGAGCAATCTAGAGAATCCTTTCTTTTTTTACAGTTGCTCTTTTCTGATTTAAACTATAATGAACAACTAAGTTGCATAAGCTCTATCTCTAGATGGCTTAAAAAGCAGGCATTTGCAGAATGGTCAAGTGAAATGTCTCCCAGACATCTTTATTGTGACGGGGAGTGCCGAGTTTTAACAAATGTTCATTTCAGATGCAATTCAGCATCTATAGTATTTGGCTATTGTATTAATCTGAAATGATCTCTGAGCCTGGAGCAGAACGGGGATTATTTTGTTGTATGTTCAGCAGGAAACTGCTGCTTCTGGCTTTCTGTTTCTGAGCAGAGTATACTCCCTAAACACTAAGAGAAAGGTGGCTACCACCTTAGCATATACCTGTGACTCTTCACACTTTGAGTTTTCACTTTCCTGAGAGCCATGATGCCTCTGAGCTTTTGTCTTTTCGCTTCAGATAATTGCATTTTCAAAGCTTGATTTTATAGCTGTGTTTCTTCTCTATTTATTTCCTGCCTGTTGTTTACTTTTTGCTGCTTTTACCATTTGCCCTGAGTATCCTTCTTAATGAACTTGAACAATTCCCCACCTTCCCTTCACATATTGAACCTGATCTGGGACTGGAGCTTCTCCATGTCAACCGTCTGCCAGTCAAAGCGTACTTTATTGCAGCCAGGGGCTTCCTTTGTGGACACTGCAATATGAAAGCTGCAAATGTCGAGTGTGACTGGTATTATCTGCCAGTGTGTAGGTGGTGACCATCTTTGCCTTGTGCACTGGTGGCCATCTATGACTGTTATGGTGGGAGCCACCTTTGCCAGCCATCTTGGCTTTTGTAGCGTATACTGCGGTCAGAAATAGATAGCCTGAATCATCAGTTCCGGGGTGAATTCAGGACCATGGCCAGCAATCATATAGTAGCAGACATTATTGGCAGTTCCCAAGAACCGACATGGACTTTAACACTCAAAATAGACCTTCTACAGTTTGTGAAGCTTTCTGGTCTCAAACTTGACTTTCACATGACTGTATGGTATGCCAATGAACAAAACTGCATTAATGCCTCCACCCAACTGGTGCACTGAAATTAACTTCACTATCCTTCCCTGGGTTTTGTTACTTGTACGGCTTGTGTTTTCATGATAAACCAGCAATTTTAATCATCTTTTTGTTCTGTAGTATCAGTCTGCGACTGATTAGATTAATGAATTTCACTTTGATGTGGGATTTGAGTTCAGAGTCAAATTCCATTCCCATTAAAATTAATAAAACAAAAATTATCTAATATGGACAAAGCTTCAGATATTTGGCTGAAAGATTTAGCGTTTGCAATTTTTTCTGCAATGGAACAAAGTAAATCTATTCAAACTGGAGAGTTTGTCTCAGAGCTTGGGTAGGTGGATAGGTTTAAAGCTAGTTATTGCCTGCTTTCCTGCATTCAAATTTCTTATTGTGTCTTGTCTTTTTTGCTCCTTTGGAATTTCTCTAGCAGGCTGAATTCCCAAGCCAATATGCTATTATGAGCTCCATTTAAATCAGCTGGATCTTTACTGTTCTGACCTGTGAGATGAATTCATGCTCTAGGAAGCTGACTGCAGCACAGATGTCTGCACGCGTGGATGTGCATGTATGAGTGAGAGATTTGCTCATACATTTTTTGAAGTTGTACAGATTTTGTGGGACCAATGATGGTTTATGATCTACTTAATGGTGTTATGCCACAAATTACTCTGTGCATGCACCCAAACTGTTTCTGGCCATTTTTGAAGTCCGCAAGCCTCTTGATATTCAACACAAATGGCACATGTGATTGAAAATGAAACTGATCTTGAAATTTTTCTTTAAGCATGCCATAAGGTTAAAATGAACAAAGGACAGGGGAGGGGGGAAGTGGGTCTCATCAACATTTAAAGCTATGACTCATTACATGGATAGAAAACAAGGTCAGCCAGTTTGAGAAAAGATGTAAAGAGTAAAACATTACTATTAACTCTTCAATCCATATTTCTGTAAGCATTATTACAATTGCTAACATCTTGCACTTAATAGTACCATTGATACCAGGAAATTGTTCAACCTTTTCTGGGAAGGAATGATTAGAGATTGAGGGTTGGAGGAGGATGGATTGTGACAGTATCTAAAGGGAATAGGTTTTGATGAGATTGAAGGATTTAAGAGCAGGAAGTAAGAGGGAAGTTGTGTTATTATGGTCATGTCACTGGACTAGTAATCCAGAAGAGGCAAAAGTGAGGACTGCAGTTGCTGTCAATCAGAATCTAGATTAGAGTGGTGCTGAAAAAGCACAGCAGGTCAGGCAGCATCTGAGGAGCAGGAAAATCGATGTTTTGGGCAAACCTCAGGAATCTAGAGTTCTTCTCTAGTAATCCAGAATGCCAGGCTAATGTTCGGTGGTTCAAACCCCACTATATAGGTGATGGAATTTGAACTCAATTTGGAAAAATAAAGTTTGGGATAAAAAGCTAGCCATGTGGTGACCATGTCTGTTATTTTAAAACCCATACGATGGAAATCTGCCATCCTTACTTGCTTTGGCCTGTGTGACTCCAGATCCACAGCAATATGGATTGACTCTTAAGTTCTCTGGGCAATAAATGCTGGCCCAGTCAGTGACCCCAATACCTGATGAATGAATTTAAAACAAGGCTGAGGCATTTAGTGTCAGTCTTTGTTCAATTTCACCGCTGACACAGAAGGTTACAGGTTCAGCTCACACTTCGGGGAGGTGCAACTGTGTGATCAAGACTGACACCCCAGTTTAGTATTAAGGCAATGCTACACTGTCTTAGGTTTTGGGTGAAATATCAAACTGAACCTGATTTACCTTCTCAAGGAAAGGCCAGTACTTCTGCCGTACTGTTGGAAGAAAAGCAAAGGAATTATGTTCCATCTTCTAATGAATATCATTCCAACAGAGAACTCAGTTGTTAACTCGTTGCTGTAAATGGAAAGTTAATGTATATAAATTGGCTGCTATGTTTCCTGTGTAAGAGAAATTAAAAATATACTTTTTTGACTGTAGACCATTTTGAGATGACCCTAAGTCATGAAATCTGCAGTACAAATGCAAACCTTTATTTTTCTTTTGTGGTGAGGGTTCTGACACAGCCAAAATAGCTCAAAAATGGAGCAAATAGAATAGTGAAATGCAAAAAATGCCGAGAATTGAATGTGGTGAAAGGAAAAGGACTGAATGATGATGTAGGGACAGGCATCTTGAGGCTATAAATCAGAAGGTTTCTCAAAAATTGATGTGCACATGGACACTGAGCTGGTAAATGTTGGAAAGGACCTGAGCTTATAAGGGAATGGAATGTGATCTGAGATAGGATAGAGATCTTGAATTTGAAGAAGTGTTCTGAAGAAGAGGCATTTCTGACATGAAATGATAGCTCTTTTTCTCTCTCCACAGATGCTGCCTGACTGCTGAGTTTCTCCAGCATTTTCTTGTTGTTTCATCTTTCCAGCACCTACAGTATTTTGCTTTAATTTGATGGAATTTTCAATGGTTTCCAGTTGGTGAAGGGTGAACTTTAGGAGTCTCCAAACATGCTGCAGGACTGATGACAACACATATTTAAACACTTTGCAAGGTGTAACTGTTCAATGAGACCTGGGTGTCCTCATGTAGTTGCTGAAAGTAAGTGCGAGGTGTAGTAGGCAGTAAAGAAAGTAAACTATATGTTAGCATTCATAACAAGAGGATTTGATTACAGGTACGACGGTTACACAGGACTTTGATGAGGCCACATCTTGAATATTATGTGCAGCTTTGGTTGCCTTATCTGAGCAAGGGATGCTCTTGCTATAAAGGGAGTGCAGGCAAAGGATTACCAAACAATTTCTGGGTAGCAGGACTGATGTATGAGGAAAAATTGATTCAGTTAAGATTCTGTTCACTTGAACTTTGAAGAATAAGAGGGGATCTCCTAGAAACCTATAAAATTCTCGCAGGGCTAGACAGATTAGATGCAGGAAGGATGTTCCTGATGGTGGGGATCATCGTTTAAGGGTAAAGGGTAAACCTTTTAGAATGGAAATGAGGAGAAATTTGTTCACCCAGAGTGTGGTGAGCCTGTGGAATTTAATACCACAGAAAGTGGTTGAGGCCAAACATTGTGTTTTCAAAAAAGGAGGTAGATACAACTCTTAGGACGTAAGGGATCAAGGGACATGGAGAGGGTGTGATTAGGATATTGAGTGTGATGATCAGCCATGATCATCATGAATGGTAGAGCAGGCTCAAGAGGTCAAAAGGCCCACTCCTGCTCCTATCTTCTATGTTTCTATGTCTCGAGGGGCTTTTAAGAATGAGACCAGCATTGTAAACATGGAGGTTTTCATGAATTCAGTGATTGTTTAGGCATTACTTTGGGGGTAGGGGAGGGAAACAGACCTTAGTAACCCATCCTCTGGTGGAGCACAGAATCACTGACAGAAACCTATGCATTTCAACATAATTCTATCCGTGTGTGAACTCCTGAAGTTGTTGGTCAGTTTTGGTGGAGTAATAATGGCAAATTCTGACAGTTTGTCTTATTATCTTCAGAATCCAGTCCATAATTTTATATTCCCTTTTGATTCAAATATGTTTCCTTCTCTTAACTTTGAAAGCTCTGTCTGTTGCTGGAGTGTCTGTTTTATGAGAATTGGCAACCTTGTCTCTGTAAGCAGAAAATAAACAATGCTTCAGTCAAATCAAGAAAGTTTATAACGTCCAGTAAAGCCATTTTTGGTCTGTGTCCATGGGGCCAACACAGAAATGGTAAATCATGTCAGTATAGGCAGGCTGTTGAGCTTGAATCTCTCATTGTCCTTAACAACATCTGCATGTGCACTTTGCAGTAGGAGCTGACTGTGCAAGTTGGCTTAACGTCTCGATTTCTTCAATCCCCTTCCCTCAACCCTTTCCTCTGTAAAAACTGTCTTTTTTTCATTTTTCTGTATTTTCAATTGAGTTCTAAAATGGGAAAAGGTCTGTTTTAAAAACCGATTAAAGAAGATTTACTACACTTTTAAAAAGCAAGTTACTTGATGCTCATCGTAAGTGCTGTTTACGCGGCTGTTTGTTCAAGCAGCAGGCCAGGTTGTGTTAGATGGAGCCAGAGGTGTGCATGATGGGAGATTTGGCCAGCAACGAGCAACTGATTGTTCTATAGAATGGAGACCAGTTGTCTATGATAAAGGCCTTCTGCCTGTCAACAACTATATGATTGGCTCCCAGGTAGCTGAACAGTTTGAGGATGTTTGAGAAGAAGCCATCGGAGCTCTGGAAGTGAATCTGCTGTCCTTCTTTCTGCAGTGAAGAAATACCTCGATTCTGAAGAAAGTAACTTTATTTTCCCTTAGTTGCTGTAAGCTGTTAATTTTAATCAGAAATTTTAAGTAGTGACTCTGTGCCTCCTGCAAGTAAGTAAAAAGTACCTGGAGAAGGAAAATTGAGGAACAGCAGGTCTTGGCTGGCCAAAAGGATCATCTTAGCAAACCCTGGGGTCAGGCACAGTTGACCTGCCTTGCCAGTCCATAACGCCCATTTTGTGTGTGTGTGTGTGTGTGTGTGTGTGTGTATATACACACAGGATTTTTGTAAGCAGGGTTAGAGTTTTAACTAGTGGAATTTAATATCAGTGTTTCATAATTGTGTACCTGTAGCTGGAATCCAATTACTTGTAGTAAATAGCAATCGTTAAGTACAGAAACCTGATCCATTTTTTCAGTTAACCTGGTTCAAAGGAACATAAATTTGGAAATTTGTGTACTTTTATAAGTTCTTTAATTTTGTGATTCATGCAGAGTAGTGAAAACTTAATTTCCAGTATGGTCCCCCATGAGGGTGGAATCTCAACCTTGTTGAATCTGTGCTAAGTGTCATACTTCAGCCGTTTGCTAGCCTGAGTGTTGAAATTAAATGTTTTTCAGGAGTGGAATTTGGACCTAGGTGTTCAATGTGCCTCAATTTTTTTTTACAACGTAGAACACATTAATCAAATGGCAAAATTGTCTGTTTTTGCACTTTGTTTTGCTGTGATTGTGTGTGTAACACTCTCCCCTCTGACCCAAACACTGCTGGTGTTGAGTCTTACTTTGTCTCCAAACCGAATGCAATGTGGAGGTAGTTGTTGCATTGCCTGAGGCCTCTCTTACAACTGAGACTGTAAACTGAAGCATCTCCAATTCTTAGGTAGATGTGGGAAACTCAGGGGCACAACATCAAAAATGAAAAGGGAGTATCCAGGCCACTATTTAACCCACAACCAGCATCTTAAAATAAATGATTATCTGTTTGTTTATTTCATTGCTGTTTGTGGGACTTTGCTGTGTGCAAATCGACTTGCATTTTCCAACAGTGTGACTGTGACTAGGCTTCAATAGTATTTACTGGATCAGTGGTGCTGGAAGAGCACAGCAATTCAGGCAGCATCCGAGGACAGGCAAAATCGACGTTTCGGGCAAAAGCCCTTCATCAGGAATAAAAGGAAAGGCTTTTATTCCTGATGAAGGGCTTTTGCCCGAAACGTCGATTTTGCCTGTCCTCGGATGCTGCCTGAATTGCTGTGCTCTTCCAGCACCACTGATCCAGAATCTGGTTTCCAGCATCTGCAGTCATTGTTTTTACCCCTTCAATAGTATTTAATTGAGTGTCAAGTTAGGGTTCGGGTTTGTGTCGGGTCATCTTGAAGTCATGAAAAGCGATGCATAAGTACAATGCTTTTTCTTTTCTTTTTCTTCATTTCCTTCAAGCTGACACTCAATACGAAACACCAGCAATAGAAATTAATTGGTTTCAGTCTTTGAGCACGGCAATGGAAAATAGGACTGTTTTATTTGAATAGACATTGCTAATGGAGGTTGTGTGGAGGATATTTCCTTACTAGTTTGGCTGTCAGTTTTTATTAATTTGTGTCTTCATTTATGTTTTTTTTAAATTAAAGATATTGTGGAGAAACAATTGAGTTTGTAATCCTGCTGCTTTTATTTTCCATTTTGCCCTCTGCTTCAGAAGAAAGTAACCACCAGGGGTCACTTTATCTTCATTGCTGGGAGATTTGCTTCCTTTGGGCTTCTGTTGACTTATTCCAGCATTTTAATGCCCCCCCTCAAAAAAAGAAATTATCTCATACTTTTCAGTTAGTCAGCTTTTAAACAACAGTGGGAATACCTTATGAACTGACTTCTTGGGGGAAAAATGATGTGATGATACAGAATGCATATCAAATGCATGTGACATTAAATACAATGCCTTCTAAAGAAAATTGCAAAATTCCTTTTAAATACTGAACCAAATCCCAAAAGCTGTTGTGGTAAATTTTTTTTTGACAATGGTGCGTAGTTTATTAAAATGTGCTGTTATTCACCATTATGCAGTTTGAATGCAATTGCAGAGCATTAGCTATTCAATGGAGACTTGTTCAGTAGCTTATTTAATGTTATAGCTGCATAGAATGGAATATTAATCTGTTATAAACCTTTAGCACAATCGTACAATAAAAAAAAACTTCAGGTGTAGTATATTCTAGTAAGTGCTTCTTTTATCTTCAGTTAGAATAGGAATTTATGATCTCATATAATGAAATTACAATAACTTTACAGCACTAATATGGCTATTTTATGAAGTAAAAAAAATCCAATAGAGAGCGCTCACTTCATTTAGAATAGCATTTTAAAAATGTCACATCTATCTATATGGTGAAATGTATCAGAAGCCACAATTGAAGGGATGTAGTTCGTCGTAATGTAGGCGGAGATCACTGATAGGGAGGAACTTCAAAAGAAGAATGATAATTAAAAATCAAGGCTTTGAGAGCTGATGTAGGCTAGTCCGAAGAGGGGGCGGACAATTGATAGAAAAGACTTGGTGTGAATGAGGATATGGGTGGCAGAGTGCTGGATGAGCTCAAGTTTGTGGAAGTTGGGAGCTGGCCAGATGGAAATTTGAACAGTAGAATCTAGAGGTAACAAAGCCATAGCTAAGGCTTCAGTGAGAGTTGAGCTTTTTCTCATTGATGGATGGTGCTAAGTGTTTCAGGTTGTCTTTTGGCCTGTTTCTCTTCCTGCTTCATTATTGCTCTGAACTATGGTTATGTTACTGGTCACAGTGTTCATTGACCTCCTGAGTTTTGTCCTTTTACCTCCAGCAAAACACCGTTTCTAAATGGTTTGCTTTTCTTGCTGGTCTGATTTTTGTTTTGGCTCCAATTCCACTCTTCTTGGGAAGGTGGCAATTTGGTAGCTTCCTTTGACCTTTCGAACTCCTCTCATCATGAGTTTTTGCTGATGTACTCTAAGCAGCCCTGGTGATGTGGCTTCTCAAAACCACAACCAGATTTTGTGCCATAGGTATATTTCCTCATTTCTTGCTATATAACATCCTAGCAAAGTGAGACTCAAAGGGAAACGTGTGCCTTTAGTGTGGTATTCTTTCATATTTTATCTTGCAACCAGCCCTGAAGAAGCTTTTGCCAATCTTACCACTTGCAGCTTTCTCTTTCAACTCTTAGCTTTATTTATTCTGGTGTTTCTGTTCCCTTTGCTGTTGTTTTGAGTTAATAAAACTGTTTCCTTTGGTTCGAGAACTGGACATATAAATGGAGCAGAGGTGGAGCAATTTCCCTCAAAGGAGTAGTGCTATGGGCAACTTTCCCTGTGAGTTGATGGAAATTCCTATTATACTGCGGTTGACCTTGTAACAATGAGGAAGAATTGGTGTTACACTAGGTAGTCAAATTCTGATTTCTAAACGACATTGAAAATGATCACAGCATATTATTATGGGATTCTGTGATTTTAAATTAGCACAGTCAGAGTCTAAGAGTGTGGTGCTGGAAAAGCACAGCATGTCAGACAGCATGTGAGAAGCAGGACAGTCGACGCATAAGCTCTTCATCAGGACCACACTCTTCGACTCTGATCTCCAGCATCTGCAGTCCTCTCTTGCTTCTAATTAGCATGGTCATCCAATTTTGCAACTGATAGGATGGATTTGGGGAAAAATCATTCTGCAGACAACTCAAATGTCAATAGAATAATGAACTCATTGACTGTAAATATCATCATTGTAGGCAGAAATTCTCTTGGTTTGAAAATGTTCTCTCTTTAGTTTTTATTAATTCACAGTAAATCAATAGTTGACTACAGTAGGTGAGTCAAGGTGTTTTTTTATTCATGAAGCCATAAACCCCTCTTCTTTCCTCAGAACCTTGTTTGTGGGTCGTGATGTCCTTCAATCAGATTAATGCATGCTCAAAACAGCTCAGAAATTACTCTGGCAAACCTTTTCCTGGCAGTTGCCAAATCCCTTTGAATAATATAATTACTAGAGACTTCGAAACAGGAGGGAAGCCATTTAGCCTCTTAATCTCTTCTGCCATCCTTTCAGATTACAGCTGTTCCAAATCTTAGTTCCATTTGTAGCCTCAATTCATTTTCTGGATATGGATCCTTCGACCCTAATTTATAAATGTTCAACTCATCCACCCAAAGAATCCCTACAGTATGGAAACAGGCCTTTCATCCCAACAAGTCCACACCGACCCTCCGAAGAGTAACCCACCCAGACTCATTCCCCTACATTTACCCCTGACTAATGTACCTAACCTGTACGTCTTGGGACTGTGGAAGGAAACCAGAGCACCTGGAGGAAACCCACGCAGACACGGGGAGAATGTGCAAACTCCACACAGACAGTCACCCAAGCCTGGATTTGAATCCAGGTCCCTGGTGCTGTGAGGCAACAGTGCTAACCACTCAGCCACCGTGCCGCCCATTCCCTTCCCCACTCCATCTCCATTCTGAACCTTAACAACTTATTGGAAGTGAGAATTCTATATTTTTCTGTGCAGATGTCCTTACTGGAAAACAGACTTCAACTTTAAGCTTATAATTTTAAGGTTATAATCCCTTTTATTGGACATTCCCATCCCACCACCTCCAAGAAATATTATCTTTGCAATTACCAATCAACTACAATTAAACATCTCAATTAGATAATCTTTTCTGGAGCAAATGCAAGCTTAGTCTTTGTAACATCTCCTCAATGTCTAACCCTTTTAGCCAATATTGCTGTAGTTTTTTAATGGAAAGTTCAGATCTCTTGCTCAACAACTAGGGATTCCTTTCCTTTGAATTGCAATATGATCATTGTGTTAAATTATCTTGGTTGGAATTGTGTGTTAATAAAAGGAGTGTTTCCCCATGTGTTTTTTTCTTTCTGTTCCCTCCTTAAGCCTTTCATTCTCTTTCATTTCTTTTCACCCCATCAACATCATGCACTCAGTATTTTTCCTTCTTTAATTGTACGAAGTAATCCTGTGAACTTAGCTATCAAGACATTCCAGGCTGGTGTTACCACTGTGTTGTCTTCAACAGTTGCCAGCTGGTCTCTATCAAAATTGCATGGTGTCCAAAATGCCAGCTACTGTATTTTGGACTGCTTTATGAGGGCTCAAGACTGACCTCATTCAATATTGCCTGAGACAGGAATAGGTGAGCAGAGACTTGTCTGCCTCTGCCCATTGACAGGACTTTATGGGGAAACCCTTTTACTCCTTTAATAACTAGTCAGGCTTTCCAGGAAGGATTCCTGTTGATGTGAGTAGCTGCAGGTTTAGCTGTGATGTATCATGTGAGGATGGGACAGTTATGCTCATTACAGCAATGTTATCAAAAGATGAGGTGGACAGTGTTATGGTTTGCAATTCAGTGACCCCTGCCAGATATCTATGTCACTTTGCAAGATGTTGATAGAACTCTTGTTTAATGCCCCAATTATTAAGTTGCCTACCGATGTTTCTAAAGCTCAAATGTGAAATATAATCATTTGAACAAGGTAGTGAAAGACACCCAGTACCTGTGGGGAATTACTTCAGTATGAGCAGTGTCTGCAGTGGCAGAAAAGAGAAAATCTTTTTGGATAAAATAAATAAGCAGTTTGTTCAGGTCAGTAACCACAGAGGAGCTATAATCCTGATCAGTTGTTGAGTGAGAGCAAAACCATTTATTTGCGTAATAGTGGTTTGCAATCCCGTCTGAGATTGCAATCGTAGGTAGATGTTTAATATTCCCCGGAGTAGTCGGTGCATAGCTTCAGAAATGGACAAACAGCGGAGAAGGGAAAGAGGATTTCTCATTATCTGTACAAGTAGTACATGATGAAAAGAGACGGGTCTGGCTGCGTGCAGTGTTTATCACAATATGCTGTCTTGAAATACTTCATACCCAAAGGTTAGCAGACACGAACTGAATAAATCTTGGCCTCCAGTTAACAATAACTATTATATTATTTCACTGACTAGAGAGGTGATGACCTTTCTGATTATGATATTTCCAACTCTGATCAATAATTATTAGGCTTTTTGGAGAGGTATTCCTACCCTTAGTTATGGCCTGTGTAATTAGAATGATGAGAAATAATTGTTTTATCACTTCTCATTGTTTCAAAACCTGGCAGAGAAGCTGGTGATGAGAGACTGAAAATGAGAATTTAAGAAACAATGATAGATCTGAAGTGAAGCAGATATGTACACTTGAGAATTGGGATTGGCATTGATTGTGAAGGTAATGCTCTCTTTGATCAATCAAAGTGACATGACTTAGGCAACTGTTTGCCATCTAGTTCTGTAGATAAGCAACATTAACATGAAATTCCTTCTCCAGGTAAGGAGTTGGGGATGTGAGAAAATATTATCCCTGGAAGCATGCAGATAAAGAATAAAAACAAGGCCTAGTTTAGGATTTTTGACAGAATGCATCTTCAAGATGCATCTTTAAGTAAAATAAGTATGCCGTGTCTCAAACTTTTAATCAGATTTAAGCAGTGCACCATTGATCCCATATCATTGAGTATTTCAGACTGAAACACTTAAACTCTTGTTCTAACCTGTTGGTTTTTTTTGTCTTTCTTTGATATAATGTTTATGCAATGTGTAAAAACAGTATATATGTGCATTATATATACAAACACAGTGAATTAAGGGTTTGTGGAGAAAGGACAGTGCTAGCGAAATTTTGTAAGGTTTCGCTTGAGATTTATTTATCTATGTTATTGTGAAGATTAGTCTTGCATCCATTTGGAAATAAATCTTTGAAGCAATGCAGCTGCAAAAAGAAAGGTACAAAGTTGATTTTTATTTGGTATGCAGCATTTATTTAGAGTCAGAGCTGTGCAGCTCAGAAATGGGCCCTTCAGTCCAACTTGTCCATGCCAATCAAATATCCTAAATTAATCTAGTCCTATTTGCCAGTATTTAGTCCATGTCCATCTGAGCCCTTTTTATCCACATAACCATCCAGGTCCCTTTTAAATGTAATTGTACTGGCTGCCACCACTTTCTGTGGCAGCTCATTCCACACAAGCACCATCCTTTGTGTGAAAAAGCTGTCCCTTCGATCCCTTTTATATCTTTCCCCTCGCACTTTAAACCTAAGCCCTGTGGTTTTTGCCTACCCCACGAAAATGATCTTGATTACTTACCTTATCCATGCCCCTCATAATATTATAAACTTCTATAAGGCCACACCTCAGCCTCTGCTTCAGGGAAAATAGCCCCAGCCTATTCAACCACTCCCTGTAGCTCAAACCGTCCAACCATGGCAATATTCAGGGTTCCTGAACCCATTCAAGTTTCATGACATATTTTCTTTGGCAGAGAGACCAGAATTGAATGCAATATTCAGAAAGTGGTCTTACCAATGTTCTGTACAGATGCAACATGACATCCTAACTTCAAAAACCATGCATTGACTAATGAAGGCAAGTCTACCAAAGCCTTCTTCACTACCCTGTCTAGCTGTGACTCCACTTTCAAGAAACTATTAACCTTCACTTCAAGGTCTCTTTGTTTGGCAACACTCCCCAGAACCCTACAATTAAGTATCTAAGTCCTACCCTGATTTGCCTTACCAAAATGCATCACCTCATATTTATCTAAATTAAACTGCATCTGCCACTCCTTTAAGAAGTGACATTAGTCACACCTGATTGAGAGTTCTTAAAAATATAGCAACTTTTTGCAAATGTTTTAAGCTATTGAGATTATGCCTTTTGGAATTCATGTAAGGGTGTAAATATTTTTTTAACAAGTCTAAGATTAGGACCAGAAGCAGGTTGTGTATGTACCTGTCATATGGTATTTGCTATTTCTACAGGCCTGGGATGATACATCCCTATCTGGCAAAGACATGAGAGGTTATATATTCTATTTATGCCCTCTGCCCAAGGCTTCTCTGGAGCAGTAATAACAAAATTTGACAGAGCTATATAAATTTGTTGAGCCAAGTGACCAAACGTTTGATGAAAAAGATAGGTTTAAATAAAAGTCTTAAAAGAGGAGAGAAAGGAAGCGAGCTGAGATTAGATTCCCTACAGTGTGGAAACAGGTCCATCGGCCCAACAAGTCCACACTGACCCTCTGAAGAGTAACCCACACAGACCCATTTCCCTCAGACTAATGCACCTAACACTATGGGCAATTTAGCATGGCCAATTCACCTAACCTGCACATCTCTGGACTGTGGGAGGAAACCGGAGCACCCGGAGGAAACCCACGCAGACACTGGGAGAATGTGCAAACTCCATGCAAACAGTCACCCAAGGCTGGAATTGAACCTGTAAGGCAGCAGTGCTAACCACTGAGCCACCTTGCCACCCAGCTTGAGCTAGAGCGATTTAGGAAGGGAATTCTAGAGCTTTGGACCTACGCTTTTGCTGATATAGGCAAAAATGGTGGAATGAGGGAAATTTGGATGTGCAAGTGGTTGGAATTAGAGAGGTGCTGAGATCTCTCTGGGTTGCAGGTCAGGAGGAATTTGCAGGCTGGACAGCTGAGGCCATGGTAGGATTTGAAAACAAGAATGAAAATTTTAAAATTGAGGCTTCGGCAGACCAAAAGCCAATGTTGGTCAGTGAGTGCATCAACAAATAGGTCTTGGTATGCATTAGGGTACAGGCCGTGTCTCAGATGTGCTCAGGATTATAGAGGGATGCAAGGTGGGAGGCCTGACTCTTGCCAATCTGTCTTTAACAGCATTGATACTGAGGAATGGAGTTGATGACTAGGCATCAAAACCTGTGGCACTTGAATGCCAATAATAACTTTGACCCACTAATTTATATCTTGAATCAGGCAAGTAAGTTGACAATGTATGAATGAATGTCACGAGACAGAATGCTGCCATTGTAAGACAGAATAACTGAGAAGACTGCACAAATCAATAAATCCTTGTATCATAAACTGCAAATTTGGTTTGTAAAAACTGTAGATTATTGAGACTTGGCAGATGAAGCTGGTAAACTGTTTCATTGTGTTGGATAAAATATACTGTAAAATCTTAAAGCAATGTAATGGATCTTGATTCTGCTAAGTGAAAGTGCAAGTATGTGGTAGACCATTCGGTAACCTAGTTCTGAGCATAGAAAGAATGAGGAAATTCAGTGTTCCTTCTCTTCTATGTTATGATCTTCTACAGGTTAAAGGGATTTATTTTTTGCTGTAATATATTTTCTATTTGTCAATCAATGTTCAGTTGTGCAGCACAAAGTTAGTATTTAAAGAATTCTTTAGCGAATCAAAGAAGGCCTCATTATATTGCAAAATCCTTTCATTCATTTGATTTCTTTTTAATAACTAATAGCATTTATGTGTTCTGTGCCTGTACCATCTCTCAAACAGCAGTGACATGAGTGACCTGTTCTTCTGTCTTTTGAATGGTGTATGTGGATGAGCATTTTTAAGTATGCAGTTGGCACTTTGGACTGTGATGTGAGGGAAAGCCAGCCTCAGAACAGAACGTTATGGAGTAGAAGTTAGGCATCTTCAGACATTCTCAGATTTTAAATCTTTTTACTGTCAAAGGCCATTGCCTTGTGCTCAGATGGAGAACCATTTAAGTATTATGACATTGCAAGGCTATTTGTCAGCAAGCTTCACAGACCAACATTGAACGTTTGGCTAGCTTTTCAACTTTGAGCTCAGGGTATGGTTCAAATTTTGTAAGTTCTGAGTTGCATTATGAAAGCAATACCAAAATGTAATAAAGGTAACCTTTGAGCCAATAAATGTTTTTTTTTTGCCATGCTTGATATATTAAGAAGTCTGTCTGCCTTGACAGGTGCTTACAGTAGCACTGCTGGTCCAAGCTGTTAAGTATTGATCAGTAGACGGAAAGTATGTTAGCTGCAGTTGAAAGCCATTAAAGTTTAAACATAAGAACTGTCTACAGCTGTTAGATCGCATTTTATTGTTAATGGATATAGTGCTGAGAGGACTAAGTTAGACAAGGACATCTGTGCTGGATGTCAGAAATGCACAGTGTCTCGAAACAGACTAGTAGCAAAAGACAACTGTCATGTATGTGTATGTATGCAATATTTTAAATCTCCATTTTCAGTAGGTTGATTGAGTGCAATGCGCAGGAGATCCCGTATTCAGTCACACACTGATGCATGTCGTTTTCTATGTCTGTGCTGTTGTGATCCCAGCTGATGTTAATCTGGACATGCCAGATCCCAGAATGAAACCTGCCTTAACTGATTCAACTTTGATATTTTAAAAAAAGAATGGAGGTCGGTTATTGGACATACTCAAGAGGCTGCCGGTATACTTTTAACACGATAAGATGTTAAACGAGGAAAGAAAGCTCTTTTACGTTAGATTAAAAGAAAGTTTGGACATATTATAGACTTCAGGAAAATACTCAAGTTCTCACTGCCCATTTGCCCAAACCTCAGCACAGAGTCACCACTCTGTTCTCACTCAGACTGGTACATCAGCAACTTGTTTCCTTTTGGTGAATTTCTGTCCAGTCACTACATATGTTTTTCCTTAATCTAAGAAACCTAAAGACATCTAAAGTCATTGTGACTTTAATTTCAGAGCAACTCCAAGTTTGTTAACCCCTCTCTGAGACCACTCTCTGGCTTACCCACTCTGATTGACTATCTGGATAATTGTTTACCTGTAGCACTAGCCTGTTGCTAGGCAACAGTGCAGTTTTTATAAAACATTGAACAGTTAACCCTTCCCAAACCTTCAAGTCAAGGTTGTAAAACCTCATGAAAATGTATTTAAATAAACAGACCTTCAGACTCTTGTCACCACAGCCTCCCAGATGAAACTCTACAAGTAACCAACCATGTCCTTTCCTTCTTAAAACTCAAAATTCTAAATTTACATTTGACTTATAGTTACATAG
>NC_057719.1:7855484-7870870 GCF_004010195.1 Chiloscyllium plagiosum
AATGAAGAAATGTTTTGTCATCTCAGTCCTCAATAGTTTATAAGAACTAAGAGCAGGAGTAGGCCATCTGGCCCTTCGAGCATCCTCTCCGTTCAATAAGATCAAGGCTGATCATTTTGTGGACTCAGCTCCACTTACCCACCCTCTCATCGTATCCCTTAATTCCTTTGCTGTTCAAAAATATCTATTTTAGCTTTAAAAACATTTACTGAAGTAGCGTCAACTACGTCACTGGCCAGGGAATTCCACAGATTCACAACCCTCTGGGTGAAGAAGTTCCTTCTCAATTCAGTCCTAAATCTGCTCCCCCTAATTTTGAGGCTATGCCCTCTTGTCCTAGTTTCACCCGCCAGTGGAAACATCCTCTCTACTTCTATCTTATCTATTCCTTTCAAAATTTTATATGTTCCTATAAGATCTCCCCATATTCTTCTGAATTCTAAAGAATATAATCCCTGTTCTTGTGTCCTTCTCATAAGCCAACCCCAACAACTCCAGAATCAACCTAGTGAACCTTCTCTGTACCCCCTCTAATACCAGCAATAAGGAGACAAAAACTGCACCTAGTACTCCAGCAGGGCTCACCAGCACCTTGTACAGCTGCAACATAATCTCCCTCTAGCAATGAAGGACAGAATTCCATTTACCTTCCTAATTGAATGTTGTACCTGCAGACCAACCTTCTGTGATTCATGCATAAGGATACCCAGGTCCCTCCGCATAGCAGCATACTGCAACTTTTTACCATACAAGTAAAAGTCCTTTTTACTGTTACTCCTACCAAAACGGATGACTTCACATTTATTAACATTGTATTCCATCTGCCATACCTATGCCCACTTATTCAAAGCATCTATGTTCCTCTGCAAAGTTTCCCAGTCCTCTGCACAATCATCTTAGTGTCATCTGCAAACTTTGACACCCTACAAGTGATTCCCAGATGGGTGGCACAGTGGTTAGCACTGCTGCCTCATAGCGCCAGACACCTGGGTTCAATTCCAGCCTTGGGCAACTAACTGTGTGGAGTTTGCACATTCTCCCCGTGTCTGTGTGGGTTTCCTCCCACAGTCCAAAAATGTGCAGGTTAGGTGAATTGGCCATGCTAAATTGCCCATAGTGTTAGGTGTAGAGGTAAATGTAGGGGGTTGCTCTTCAGAGGGTTGGTGTGGACTTGTTGGGGCGAAGGGCATGTTTCCACACTGTAAGTAATCTAATCTGTATAAATTGTTAATAATTGTGGTCCCAACACAGATCACTGAGGCATATCATTAGTTACTGCTTGCCAACCAGAGTAGTATTCATTTATCCCCACTCTTTGTTTCCTGTTAGTCAACCAATCCTCTATCCATACTTATATTTTACCTGTAATGCCATGCATCTTTATCTTATGCAGCAGCCTCTTGTACGGCACCTTGTCGGAGGCCTTATGGAAATCTAGGTATACCACATCCACTGGGTCCCTGTTGTCCACCTTGCTCGTACTGTCTTCATAGAATTCCAAAAGATTTGTTGAGCATAACCTACCCTTAATGAACCCATGCTGCATCTGCCCAATGGGATAATTTCTATCTAGATGCCTTGCTATTTCTTCCTTGATGATAGACTCAAGCACCTTCCCCACTACAGAAGTTAAACTAACCAGTTTATAGTTCCCCATCTTTTGTCTACCTCCCTTTTTTAAACATAGAACATAAAAAAGTGCAGCACAGAACAGGCCCATTGGCCCATGATGTTGTGCCGAGGTTTAATCCTAATGTAAAATATAATAACAACCTAAGCACCCCTCAACTCATTGCTCTCCAGGTGCCTGTCCAGCAGTCACTTAAATGTCCCTAATGATTCTGCTTCCACCATCACCGCTGGCAACGCATTCCATGCATTCACAACTCTCTGCGTAAAGAATCTACCTCTGACGTCTCCTCTATACCTTTCCCCTAATATCTTAAAGCTGTGACCGCTCATACCTGTCAGTCCTGCCCTGGGGAAAAGTCTCTGGCTATTGACTCTATCTGTTCCTCTCATTATCTTATATTCCTCGATGAGGTCTCCTCTCTTCCTCCTTCTCTCCAGAGAGAAAAGTCTGAGCTTATTCAACCTTTCTTCATAAGACAAGCCCTCCAGTCCAGGCAGCATCCTGGTATACCTTCTTTGCACCCTCTCCAAAGCCTCTATATCTTTCTTATAGTAGGGCGACCAGAACTGGACACAATTTTCCAAGTGTGGTCTCACCAGGGACTTGTAGAGCTGTAGCAAAATGTCGCGGCTCTTAAACTCGATCCCACTGTTAATGAAACCCAAAAACACCATATGCTTTCTTAACAACCCTATCCACTTGGGTGGCAACTTTGAGAGATCTATGTATTTGCACACCCAGATCCCTCTGTTCCTCCACACTGCCAAGAATCCTGTCTTTAATCCTATATTTAGTATTCCAAAATGCATCACTTTGCATTTATCCAGGTTGAACTCCATCTGCCATTTCTCAACCCAGCTCTGCATCCTGTCTATGTTGCGCTGCAACCTGCAATAGCCCTCGAAACTATTGACGACACCTCCAACTTTTGTGTCATCTGCAAATTTACTAACCCACCCCTCAACCTCCTCGTCCAAGTCATTTATAAAAACTACAAAGAGCAGAGGGCCAAGAACAGAGCCTTGCAGGACCCCACTCAACATTGAGGAGAAAGTGAGGTCTGCAGATGCTGGAGATCAAAGTTGAAACTTTATTGCTGGAACAGCACAGCAGGTCAGGCAGCATCCAGGGAACAGGAGATTCAACGTTTCGGGCACAGGCCCTTCTTCAACATTGACCTCCAGGCAGAATACTTTCCATCTACAGCCACTCTCTGCCTTCTGTCAGCCAACCAATTCTGAATCCAGAAAGCCAAATCTCCCTGTATCCCATACTTCCTGACTTTATGAATGAGCCCACCATGGGAAACCTTACCAAATGCCTTGCTGATGAAGTCCATATACACCACATCCACTGCTCGACTGTCGTCGACCTGTCTTGACACCTCCTCACAGAACTCAATAAGATTTGTGAGGCATGACATGCCCCTCACAAGGCTATGCTGACTGCCTTTAATCACACTATGCTTTGTCAAATAGTCATAGATCCTATCCCTCAGAATTCTTTCCAAACCTTTGCTGACCACAGATGTAAGACTGATTGGTCTGTAATTGCCTGGGATTTCCCTATTACCCTTCTTGAAAAGAGGAACAACATTCGCCTCCTTCTAATCCTCTGGTACGACCACCATGGAGAGTGAGGAGGCAAATATCCTCGCCAGTGGTTTAGCAAACCCCTTTCTCGCTTCCCGGAGCAACCTAGGATAAATCTGGTCTGGCCCTGGTGTCTTATCAATCTTAATGTTTTCCAAGATTTCCAGCACATCAACTTCATTGACGTAACATTTGCTGTTTCCAATCTGCTGAGATTGCCCCAGACTCCAGCGAAGTTTGAAAAATTCCCACAAGTGCACTTGTTATTTCTCCCGCCATCTCTTTTAGTACCATGGGATGCATTCCATGAGGGCCAGGAA
Source organism: Chiloscyllium plagiosum (assembly GCF_004010195.1). Classification (NCBI taxonomy): domain Eukaryota; kingdom Metazoa; phylum Chordata; class Chondrichthyes; order Orectolobiformes; family Hemiscylliidae; genus Chiloscyllium; species Chiloscyllium plagiosum. The sequence continues at coordinate 7,859,030 of NC_057719.1, forward strand.
ACTTGACTATCCTTAGCTCCATTAGCTTGCCCAACACTAGCTCTTCTGTAATAATGATTGTTTCCAGGTCCTCACCTACTTTTGTCTCTTTGTCATTTACTGGCATGTTATTCATGTCCTCTGCTGTGAAGACCAACACAAAATATCTATTCAGTGCCTCGGCTTTTTCATCATATCCCATTACTAAATGCCCCTTCTCATCCTCTAAAGGAGCAATGTATATTTTAGCCAATCTTTTTCATTTTATATTTTTATAGAGTATTTATATTTTGTCTGTATTCTGATACTGTGAGAGTGTGGTGCTGAAAACGTTTCGGGCAGGAGCCCTTCATCAGGAATGAGGCTTTTGGGCCCGTCTGTGGGGGGGCTGGAGCTGAAAGATAAATGGAGGGGGTGGGGCTAGGGCTGGGGGGTGAAGGTAGCTGGAAATGTGATAGGTAGATGAAGGTGGGGGGAAGGGAAGGTGATAGGTTGGCGAGGAGGGTGGAGTGGATAGGTGGGGAGGAAGGTGGACAGGTCAAGAGGGCGGTGCCAAGTTGGAGGCTTGGGAACTGGGATAAGGTAGGGGAGGGGAAATGAAGGAACTGGTGAAATCCAGTCCTCACTTTCTCCTTCTAATCTGAGACTGACCCTGGTTCTAATTGCCCAATCAGGGAAAACATTCTCTCATCATCTAGTCTGTCCAACCCAGTCACACAACAGCAGGTTATAGTCCAACAGGTTTAATTGGAAGCACACTAGCTTGCGGAGCGACGCTCCTTCATCAATCACCTGATGAAGGAGCGTCACTCCGAAAGCTAGTGTGCTTCCAATTAAATCTGTTGGACTATAACCTGGTGTTGTGTGATTTTTAACTTTGTACACCCCAGTCCAACACCGGCATCTCCGAATCATGACTAGAATTTTATAGGTTTCAATCAGATCCTCTCTCATCCTTCTAGACTCCAGTGAGTACAGGCTTAGTCGAAGCAATCTCTCCTGATGGGACAGTCCTGTCATCCCCAGTATCAGCTGAATGAACCTCCGCTGCATTTCCTTCTCTCGCAAATATATCCTTCCTTAGGGAGGGATACCAAAACTGCACTCAGTATTCCAGGTATGGTCTCATCAAGGTCTTGTATAAACTGCAGCCTCTACAATGTTGAAGGTCATGGGCAGCAGACATATTGAAATACCACACTTGCATGTTCCGTGCAAGCTTCATACTATCCTGAATGCTTTCAGTGCCGCTGGGCTAAAATTCTGGAACCACCTTCCTATCAGCACTGTTGATACACGTACAGTGCATAGAGACATAGAGATATACAGCACAGAAACAGACTCTTTGGTCCAACTCGTCCATGCTGACCAGATATCCTAAATTAATCTAGCCCCTTTTGCCAGCACTTTGTCCATATCCCTCTAAGCCTTTCCTATTCATATACCAATTCAGATGCCTTTTAAATGTTGCAATTGTATCAGCCTCTACCACTTCCTCTGGCAGCTCATTCCATACACACACCACCCTCTGTGTGAAAAAGTGTGCCTTAGCTCCCTTTTAAATCTTTCCCCTCTCACCCTAAACCTATACCCTCTTGTTCTAGATTCCCCCGCCTCAGGGAAAATACCTTGTCTATTTACCTATCCATGCTCCTCATGATTTTACAAACTTCTGTCAGGCCACTCCTCAGCCTCTGACGCTCCAGGGAAAGACTGCATCATTTCATCTTGTCCAGACAATTATGTACATGGGATAAATGCTGGCATATCTTGCCATACGTAATGAATACCTGGTATGGCAACTGTACCATTCAAGATCAGAGACGGTTACAGAGAGTGGTGAACTCGGCCCGGACAATCACAAAGGCCAACCTCCCATTTATAGAATCCATCTACCAGGCCCGCTGTCAAGGAAAGGCCGCCAGCATTCTCAAAGATCCATCCCACCCTGGCAATGTTTTTCTACAACCTCTACCATCAGGGAGAAGGTACAGAAGCCTGAACACATGCACCAGCTGGTTTTGAAACAGTTTCTATCTGCCTCTTGTTAGAATACTGAATGGACTCACAAACGTAGCATTCACCTGTACCAGTGCTTTTGTTTTTGCCACTGTTTACCTATTATTTGCTATCTATGCTATTTAACAATGTGATCTGCCTGTATTGCTCGCAAGATAAAGCTTTCCACTGTGCCTCTGTACACGTGACAATAAATTCAATTCAATTGTTACTTAAGCTCTCACTTATAATGTTATTCTCCTGTTTTAAGGTCTTGATATTCTTTAGAAAGCTGTAAGCTGAACTTCTTAATTCTGTTATGTAATATAACGTACTAAAATTATTTACCACAACTTGTCTTTTTGAACTGCATAGAAATTTTTTTGAGAAGCAGTAAATGATCCATATCAATACTGACACCCAAAATGGTTTTAGCTGATAGAATCATTTAGTGCCATGATATATTAGCAATCACTCGTGTGTCTGAGTGTGATTAATCCTTTCACTATTGCTGTAAATATCTTTGTCCAGAGTCTAGATGCTAAATAATTTCCTTGATGCTCTGTACAATTCACAGCATAATCTTGTCACTGATCATTTTGTTTGTGACCTTAACCTGAGAAATATTCCAATTTGAATCCTATCTGGCAGTCTTTCTGTTCCATTGAAGTTGATCAATGATGGTAATGCTGTTGAAATACTGCTAATGATTAGGTACAAATGAGTGTGATTTAACTTGTTTAATATCATATTCTATGTTTACAAAATTGCAGGGAACCTTACTCCTCATGAACACACAGTTTCACCTTGAATACCTACTTATGATTTTAATTTTATTCTCTAATTGCGAGGTTCGTAATTGGTGAGGGAAAAACCATTAGACTGTTTGAATAATAGGTTTTTTGTAATTTTGAAAAGCAAGGGAGTTCAATGTTAAGATTACTTAGATATATTTTGGATGAATAAATGTTCTATACAAAAAGAAGCAGTGTGAGGAATTTATTTTAAAAAGTTGTCTCCAATGTTTCTAAAACTGAGATACCAAGGAAACCATGATGAGGACTGACATCTGGTGATAGAATATTATTTTTCTCCACCTTTAACAAAAGCTGTTTGAAATTTTTAAAATGTAATTTGAGGTTGACTGTGTAAGTGCAAAGGAAAATGCAATGCCTGCATATTGTAACTTTGGTATATAAATTATAAATGGTTACAGCCTTCGGGTAGCAGCATCCTAAACTGAGAGAGAAAATCCTTTATTATCCTAATTTATTTATTTTTATTTTTATTTTTAAAAATAAGCTGTAGTTTGCAAGCTGACGGGTCTAGTATTTTACAAAAGCAATTTGGCTCAGACCACTAACTCTGTTTCTCTCTCCATAGATTTTGCCAAACTGGCTGAGTTTCTCCAACGCTCTTTGTTTTTATTTTTGTAATTATATGTTGTGATTTTAATTTCACAAACTAAAGTCTTCTACTCACTGGCACTCATAAGATGCAGACAGACACAGAGGCGGGGTCGAACTTACCAAAAGTCATCTAATTATCAATTTTGGCAAGATTCATGGAAGGTTACTCTACCATGAAGTCTAATGAGTTTTCTCACACTATTTTCCAAAAGGCCACTGCACCATACCACTAAGGTGCCCTGCTTGCATTCTCTCATTTGATGTCGGTGAAAATGCTTGCCACTGCCAGCTTATTCCAGATGGGCAGATGTGCATCAGGTTGAGCTCTGGCAGTCCAGCACTGTCCTGGACAGTTTGTATTATTTGCTGTGGACATGGCAGACATGGGCAAGGTCCTGGTGAACAGAGTGTTGCAGAGGAGTGCCTCTTTCCCCAGGACTGGCAGGGGAGATCACAACACCAGACCCTGCCCGCCTTGCATGGGATTGTCACCTGGGTCCATGTGGTGTCAACTGTCTGGAGAAATACTCAAAATGCCACAGAAAGTCAATTACCTTCTCTGCTCTTTGAGAATAATTCTTCTCATTGCTACCAATGGTCTATCACTCTCAGTATTGCATGCAACATCTTCCCTCACTCACTGTAATCTATTCATGCTGCATGTTCTTTGTGCCTCCTCCTCATTCATTCAGGACGTTTGATCACCTGTTCCCTACTGGCACTAGCACGGACACTTCTTTCAGCCACTTTTAGTTCACTCCATTCCTCTAATTGTCTTATTCCAGGATAAAATAGCATATTACAGGTTGGAGGGAGGCAGGATCAGTGGTGGGGAGCCTTACATTTGGCACCTTACATCCCCATCTTCTCAGAGGAGAGGATCCTGATCCTGGCCCATGGGGACTTAGACTGCCCATCTGATGATGCTGAAACATCCATATCCTGGCAACCAAGGAAGAGGAATGATCCATTGCTGTGCATCTCTCCTGTTACTGTCACTGTGAATGTGCTGCTAACCAGCCTGGACTTCTGCTCCAAGTTTGCAATGCCTATTTTCTTTTGTCTCCTGTGGTCACCAATGAAATCTGCACAATTTCCCCCTTAAGGAGGCCAGCCCAGCAGTTCATCCTCTCCTCCACTTCTAGGGAAGAAGCTAAGATCCCTCAGATAAAACACTGGCAAGATTTCCTCCAGCACCCTCCTCCAACTAGATAGAACATAGAACGTAGAACATAGAACATAGAAAGATACAGCACAGAACAGGCACTTTGGCCCACGATGTTGTGCTGAGATTTAATCCTAACGTAAAATATAGTAACTTAACCTACGCACCCCTCAACCCACAGCTATCCATGTGCCTGTCCAGCAGTCACTTAAATAGCTATCCATGTGCCTGTCCAGCAGTCACTTAAATGCCCCCAATGACTTTGCTTCCACCACCACAGCTGGCAACACATTCCATGCATTCACAACTCACTGCGTAAAGAATCTACCTCTGACGTCTCCTTTATACCTTCCTCCTAATATCTTCAAACTATGATCCCTCGTACCAGTCAATCCTGTCCTGGGGAAAAGTGTCTGGCTATTGACTCTATCTATTCCTTTCATTATCTTGTATACCTCGATCAGATCTCCTCTCTTCCTCCTTCTCTCCAGAGAGAAAAGTCCAAGCTTATTCAACCTTTCTTCATAAGGCAAGCCCTTCAGTCCAGATAGCATCCTGGTAAACCTTCTTTGCACCCTCTCCAAAGCCTCTGTATCTTTCCCATAGTAGGGCGACCAGAACTGGACACAATATTCCAAGTGTGGTCTCACCAGGACTTGTAGAGCTGTAGCAAAACCTCGTGGCTCTTAAATTCGATCCCACTGTTAATGAAAGTCAAAACACCATATGCTTTCTTAACAACCCTATCCACTTGGGTGGCAACTTTGAGAGATCTATGTACTTGCACACCTAGATCCCTCTGTTCCTCCACACTGCCAAGAATCCTGTCTTTAATCCTATATTCAGCATTCGAGTTCAACCTTCCAAAATGCATCACTTTGCATTTATCCAGGTTGAACTCCATCTGCCATTTCTCAGCCCAGGTCTGCATCCTGTCTATGTCGCGTTGCAGCCTGCAGTAGCCCTGTGCACTATCGACGACACCTCCAACCTTTGTGTCATCTGCAAATTTACTAAGGCACCCCTCAACCTCCTCGTCCACGTAATTTATAAAAACTATGAAGAGTAGAGGCCCAAGAACAGAGCCCTGCGGGACCCCACTCAACACTGACCTCCAGGCAGAATACTTTCCATTTACAACCACTCTCTGCCTTCTGCCAGCCAGCCAATTCTGAATCCAGAAAGCCAAATCTCCCTGTATCCCATACTTCCTAACTTTATGAATGTGCCTACCATGGGGAACCTTATCAAATGCCTTGCTGAAGTCCATATACACCACATCCACTGCTCGACCGTCGTCGACCTATCTTGACACCTCCTCAAAGAACTCAATAAGATTTGTGAGGCATGACGTGCCCCTCACAAAGCCATGACTATGCTTTTCCAAATAGTCATAAATCCTATCCCTCAGAATTCTTTCCACAACTTTGCTGACCACAGATGTAAGACTGACTGGTCTGTAATTGCCAGGGATTTCCCTATTACCCTTCTTGAAAAGACAAACAACATTTGCCTCCTTCCAAATCTCCGGTACGACTCCTGTGGAGAGTGAGGAGGCAAATATCCTCGCCAGCGGCTTAGCAACCTCCTTTCTCATTTCCTGGAGCAGCCTAGGATAAATCTGGTCTGGCCCTGGGGACTTATCAATCTTAATGTTTTCCAAAATTTCTAGGACATCAACTTCATCAATCTTGAACTGGTCAATACTGTATCACAGCTCCTCTAAGTTTTCATTTACAACAAGTTCCCTTTCCTTGGTGAAAACTGAAGCAAAAAACTCATTTAGGGCTTCCCTATCGGCTCGGACTCCGCGCACAAGTTCCCTCCGCTATCCCTGATTGGCCCTACCTTCTCCCTGATCATTCTCTCATTCCTCACGTATGAGTGAAATGCCTTTGGGTTCTCCCTAATGCTTCTTGCCAAGCCTTTTTCGTGCCCCGCTCCTGGCTCTCCTTAGTCCATTTCTGAGCTCCTTCCTAGTGAGCCTGTAATCCTCTAAAGCTGTGCTAGATCCTTGCTTCCTCCACCTTAAATAAGCTGCCTTCTTCCTTTTGACGAGAAGATATTGATACCTTGATGGGTCTGTTAGGTAGATTAGAGCTGAGAGCATCTGCTTCTGAGCACATCATTGCCATATCTCTGTATCAGGTTGAGGAAGAGGAGCTCCAATCTGCTGACACTCTGGCGACGTCGAAGATCAGGCACATGCTTAGCCCGAGGCAGAAGAGGATCCCAAAGTGTTGGCAGTTAGCAATTTCATAGAAATTTACAGTCAGACACAGCAGCTCGGGAAGGTTTGTCAGACTCACCTGGTAAACCGACACAACTGACTGCACCATGCTGTCTTTGGTGCATGTGCGTCTTGCTGCCTCTATGGCCGGGTTGGCAGCTGCGATGGAGATCCAGGGCTGGCATTCCAAATCTACAGGATGAATGCATGGGCTGGCACTCCATCGCTCCATGCATTGGTGCTCTGCACTAACAGCAAAGAAACATGAGGACAAAGAACCTTGACCTCACTCCAGTTGGCTTTTAAGCTGAAGAAGATTGATAATCCTTCAGGTCAGGATACTCTTGAGACATAAAAATATCCAGGATCGGCTGTCAAGAAGAGATAATACCTGTCTTAATAAAATAATGTAAACTTGGTCTCTCCTTTATAGTAGAAGATTTGCTATTTTTTGTGGATTGATTCCATGTAGCTGTTAGAATTCTTTAGGCAAGGAAGTGCTCTGCTGTCTTCCAAATGTTGCTTTCTTTTTAAGATTCTAACAGAAGTTATAATATTTGAACATTTGCTTTTTTTTAAAAGGAGTTGAGAAAACGCAATGGTAAAATTAATGAAATGGAAGAAATGAAGAATAAACTTTCCAGATCCGAAGGTGAGAAGTCCCTGGTAAGTTAATGTTCTGACTGATTGTGCCTCTTTGGCTGAGAAACAGTCACAATTTGGAAGCATTTAAAGATATTGAGTCATAAATATCACTGTCTGAAGAGCTTTATTTGTTTATATGTACAGAATTTTACAGTAAGAAACAAGCTTTTTGTCACTAAAAGTCAACACCATTCAAACCCACAACCACTTCCATCTGGAAGAACAAGGGCAGCAGATACATGGGAACACCACCACCTGCATGTTCCCGCAGTTGTGCCCTCATCTTAAAAATATCCCCGTAGTCTTGAATTCCTCCATCCTAGGGAAAATAAACCTACCATTAACCCTATCTACACCCCTCATGATTTTATAAACATGCATAAGGTTACCTCTCAAACTCCCACACTTCAGTAAAAAAATGTCCCAGCTTATCCACCCTTTCTTTATAACTCACACTCCCCATTCCCAGGAACATCCTGGTAAATCTCTTCAGAACCCTCTCTAGCTTAATAATATCTTTCCTATAACAGAGAGACCAGAACTCAACATGTACCATCTCAACATGACTTCACAACTCCCATACCCAAAGAATTGAGCAATGAAGGCAAGCGTGCCAAATGCCTCAGTTTTACTTGGGCAAAATCGTGGAATTTTTGTCCCTAATAACAATGTGGGTCTACCTTCAACAGATAGACTCGTGTGGTTCAAGAAGGCAGCTCACTACCAGCTTCTCCACATGGGATAGACAACAAAGTAGTGACATCCATGACTGAATAGAAAAAAGCCTTCCCCATGACAAATGTCAGGCTAACTGGCCTACAGTTTCCTGCTTTTTAACCTTGCTTTTTTCTTGAACGGACGGGTTTTATTTGCTGCTTTCTAGTCGAATGGAACCCTTTCTGAATCTGACAAATTTTGGAAAATGAACATTCAATGCATCTATTATTCCATTAAGACCATAGGGTGAAGTCCATCAGGACCTTCTCTTGGGTCCTTAACTTTGCGTGGTTAGCCCAAACTTTCATCAGTTTGCTTGGTACCATTTCCTGAATCAATGTAATTTTGTCAAGTTCCTGTCTTCCTTTAACCTGCTGATTTAGAGGTAGTACTGAGATGTTTTATTGTATCCTCTAGTGACGACAGATCAAAATATTTATTACTCATGTCTGATATTTCTTTCTGATCAACTGTGAACTCTTCTTTCTCCCCCTGTAGAGGACCAACAGTTGTTTTGCTTTCTCTTTTTCTTTGTAGATACTGATAGAGTCTGTTGCTATTTGTTACATTTATGGCTTGCTTCCAGTCATGTTTTAATTTCTTTCTTTTGATTAATGTTTAGTAATTCTTTGTTTTTTTAAAAATTCTGACCGATTCTCCCATCTGCCACTTTTATGCAATTATACGCTTCTTCCTTAACTTCTTTAGTTGACCATGATGGTGGCTCCTCCCCTTGGAAATTTTCTTCATTATAAGAATGTATGTATTCTGAAATTTGATTTAAAGTTCTGCCACTGGTTCTCTACTAATCTATCCTCTAGCCTAATAGGCTAGTTCACTTCGGCTAGCTCAGCTTTCTGTGGACATCTTATTTAAGTTTAAGATACTAGTCTTAGACTCACTCTTGTCCTTTTCAAATTGGATGTAAATTTCAATCCTGTTATGATCACTGCTACCATAGGGTCCCTTTAGACTATAGTAAGAGCAAAAGGGACGGGAGTACGTAATTCAGCCCCTTGAGCCTGCTCTGCCATTTTATATGGTCACGGCTGATCTCATGTCGCACTCAATTCCACTTTCTTGCCCACTTTCCATCATCTATTAACCTGTTATTAATTAAAAATTTGTGTATTTTCTCCTTATATTTACTCAATGTTCTGGCATCCATTGCACTCTGGAATAGTGAATTCTACAGATTCACAACCCTTTGAGAGAAACAACTTCTTCTTATCTCCGGTCTTAGGATGGAAAATCATGTCTCACAAACTTGATTGAGTTTTTTGAAGAAGTAACAAAGAGGATTGACGAGGGCAGAGCGGTAGATGTGATCTATGTGGATTTCAGTAAGGCGTTTGACAAGGTTCCCCATGGGAGACTGGTGAGCAAGGTTAGGTCTCATGGAATACAGGGAGAACTAGCCATTTGGATACAGAACTGGCTCAAAGGTAGAAGACATTTTAAAACATTTACTCTGAAGTAATTAATAAATCCTATCTCAGGATTATGTAGTCCCGAGTCTAGTATGCTCAACTCTCTAGTTGGTCCCAGAAGGGCTTCTTTAAGAAGCTATTGAGAGCATCCAATGAAATCCATGTTAACGCTGCTATTGCCAATCTAAATTTTCCATTTTAGATATAAATTTAAGTCACCCATACTTATTGCCATTCATTTATCACAAACACCCAATATTTCTTCTTGTATATGTCTTTCTGTGTGGTGGTTTTTTTGATGGACCTGAAAATCTCTCTTATAAGTGACTTCTTTTCTATACTATTCCTCATCGCTACCTAAATCAATTCTACATCTTGAACTCATGGACCAAGTAATCTCTAACTATTGTATCACCATCTTTGATTAGGAGTCCAATCCATCTGCATTTATTTAGCTTTCTATTCTTCATTAATGTCTCATACCCTACAATATTCAGTTTTCATTGTCCTGCTACAACATCACCGTAATGCCTATCCGATCATATTTATTCACCAAAGTGTGTGCTTTCAATTTATTCACTTTGTTGTGACTGGTATGCGCATTCAAATACAGAGCCTTTAATATTGTTGTTTTGTTATCTTTGTAGCATCTAATCTTGACTGCTGCTACGTTCTCAGATTTAATACTCAGTTCCTTCCTGCCATTTTCTAAGCTTCATTTCTCATATCAGTACTTCATTCTGCTGCTGCAACTCTATCCCTTGTTGCTTGAACCCAAGCTTGAACCATCACCCATTTCATTTAATTTATAGCCTTTCTACCTTACTGTTTATGCAGTTCACAAGGACATGGATCAGGTGTCGACTGTCCCAATGGTACTGATCCCATTTAATCAAGAATTGGTGCATGCCCCAAGAAATGGAACCCACTTCTCCCACATCAGTCTTTCACTTGTCCACTCTTATACATCCTATTCAATTTGTAGCAACCCAAGAGATTATTACCTTTTTGAGATTTTGCTTTCTCATTTAGCACCTAACTTCTCATGCACCCTCAGCAAAATCTCTTTCCTTTTCTAACTCTGTCATTGCTACCAACATGCATCACAACCTGAGATCCCCTTTATTCCCAAGTTCTTCTCCATCCAGAGCTTGTATCCAGAGTCCTGGCATCTGGTGGACAACACAGCCAACTGGACATATGCTCTTTGCTGCAGAGAGCTGTGTAAATTCCTCTTATTGTACTGCGCCTCCTACCACTAATTTCTCCTTGCTCTCCCTTTTTGAGTGGCTTCCTGTACCATGCTACAGTGTTCAGTTAGCTTAACCTTCCTGAAGCTCTTCCACCCAAACAAGTTGTGAAAATCGTAAGCAATTATTGAGATTAAGGCACCTGCCCTCTGGGTCCCCTTGCCTGCCTCACTTGCAGTCACACCTTCCTTTCCCTGACCACTGGTCCAAAGGGAAGATGTAACCCTAATAAAATATCCAGGTAGCTTACCCCTCCCTGATTGGCCTGCAGCTTGATAACTTTGAGCAGTAGTGCCTGTGGCCACAGCATTTAATTGTGTTTGCCCTGGATCAGAATCCAAAACCTCCCACGTTTTGCATCATAGCACTTCACCTACTCTGCCGATTCAAATATATGTTAATTATATTAGTAATTACTAATTAATTTATTTATCGTCATTACAGCGTGCACTTCCTGAAGCATTTTCGCACTGCCAGTAAGCTTTGCAACACCAATTATAACAATACTGTACTTACTATGCTGATAAACTGTAGTTGCTCCCACGAGGAGGTTGAACAGTTCATCCACTTCACCAACACCTTCCACCCCGACCTCAAATTCACCTGGACAGTCTCAGATTCCTCCCTCCCCTTCCTCGACCTTTCTATTTCTATCTCAGGCGACCGAATCAACACGGACATCTACTACAAACCGACCGACTCCCACAGCTACCTGGACTACACCTCCTCCCATCCTGCCCCCTGTAAAAACGCCATCCCATTCTCCCAATTCCTTCGACTCCACCACATCTGCTCCCAGGAGGACCAGTTCCAAAAAAGCACATCCCAGATGACCTCCTTCTTCAAGGACCGCAATTTCACCCCCGACGTGGTCGACGATGCCCTCCACCGCATCTCTTCCACTCCCCGCTCCTCCGCCCTTGAGCCCCGCCCCTCCAACCGCCACCAGGACAGAACCCCACTGGTCCCCACCTACCACCCCACCAATCTCCATGTACAGCGCATCATCCACCGTCAT
>NC_057719.1:7871277-7873861 GCF_004010195.1 Chiloscyllium plagiosum
TCTCCGCCCCCACTCCAGTCTGACCTATCACCCTCACCTTGACCTCTTTCCACCTATCACATTTCCGACGCCCCTCCCCAAGTCCCTCCTCCACACCTTTTATCTTAGCCTGTTGGACAAACTTTCCTCATTCCTGAAGAAGGGCTTATGCCCGAAACGTCGATTCTCCTGTTCCCTGGATGCTGCCTGACCTGCTGCGCTTTTCCAGCAACACATTTTCAGCTCTGATCTCCAGCACCTGCAGACCTCACTTTCTCCTGTAGTTTGTATCAATACCACTTACTGATTCATCAGCTGCTCCTGCTCCAAAAACTTGGAAATCAAATGCTGGAGGCTGATAAAGTAAAAAATGAAAATGCCACCTCTGCACTCTTCACTGAACTCCTTACTCAGCACACTGTACTCCTTGGTGTGTAAACGTTACTTAAAGCACCTCTTTCCCCCATGCAACAAATTTGCATTTTGGACCAAATTTCCAGAAATAATTATTCAGCCTCTGTCTTACTAGGGCAAAGTCTCTTTGAGATGGATCATGCTCCAAAATTCTTTTTTTTTTTGTAGGACTGTGATACAAACATAGAAAATACATGCAGGAATAGGCCATTTGGTCCTTCAAGCCTGCAATACCATTCACTATGATCATAGCTGATCATGCAGTTTCAATATCCTATGCCAACTTGCCTTCCACACTGTATGATGAGTCACTCTCTATCTTAGCTTCCCATGATTTGAACTCATGAGCTTTGAGTTTCATTTCTAGGACTCTCACCACCGTTCCTCCACTTGCCAAAATCATAATCATTGCCTTGTTGCACTGAGAGTTCATTTCTTAACTGTCTTCTTTTTCGGCTTCATCTCATTCGTTCTTCAGGAACTTGTGTGTGGTAGTAAAGTGATTATGCTATTGGATTTGCATTCCATAGACCTAGACTAATGGTGTGATGAGGTGAGTTCAAACACCACCTCAACAAGCATTTTTAATTTAATAAAATAAAAAAATCTAACATTTGGTTCGTTCATGTACTTTTGCAAAAGAAATCTACCATCCTTATCTGGTGGGGCTTGAACTGTGATTCCAGACTCACAGCAATGTCATGCACTCAATTTCTTTTTCATTAATCTATTTTTCTAATCAACCTGTTATTGCACACTTCTGGAGCAGGTGGGACTTGAACTCAGTTCTCTCAGTCCAGGGATAGGGTCTCTACCTCTGCACCACAAGACCTCCTTTGAGATGGTCTCAATTATGCACTTACATTAATTAATAGGCAACTGTGACCAATATCTAGGCTTGTCTCTAATCAATGTAATGTGTGCATTATCCAATTTTTTAATTACATGTGACAATGCCTGCATTGGGTGAGTAGGATTTGTCACACGTTTTGAGTTGTAATCTAGATATTTTGACTTGTTTCTCATTTTGAATATTTTGAGCATCAGAAGTCTTTATCAACATCTTAGAAAAGTCTCATGTATAGTGTGGTGTGTTTGGTTTGTGGGTATTGTTTTTACACTGAAAAATACTCCTTGTACAATATGTGCTGCAACTCATCTAAAGGTGCAGGAAAGGAAAGGAATGGGACATACAAACTGTCAATGGAGTTATTGAGTAGATTAGTATTTTTCAGAGCGTTATGGCAATAGATTGCCAAAGACTAGATAATTAGAAAGTTGACGCGCCCTCACCAGAGCGCATTGGTTGGAACAAATGCAGAAGGAAATTAGGTTGAAAGGGGCTATGAGTATGAGTGATGAGGAAATGGTAGGAAATAACCTTGCTTAGATTAAGATACTGGGAGTTAAGAGATCAAGGAGATGGCAAGAGATATGGAAAGGCTCTGAATTAGGGGAGCAGACATTAAGAGAGAACTGGAGTGCAATGAAATCATTTAAAATGGGGCAAAGAAGGTTGTATATGATTAAAGCTGTTGAGGATGTGAAGTCAGTCAGTGCAGAGGCTGAGGGAGAATAAGTGAGGATATTTAGGTGAGAGAGTAAGTGGAGCTTAGATGGCAGAGAACAACAATTAGGATATTAGTCGGCAGAGTGAATAGATGAAGGAGAAAAATATTTTTAAATATGTTTGGCAAATACATTTTTGGAAATTAATTACTTAATTGATTTGACACTGGGTTTCTTTTGCTAATACGAACACAGAAAGCTTTGAGATATTGTTTTTAAGGAAAATGTTAGCTGTCTTTAAAATATTCCATCTTGAGTTTCATTCAGTTGAGGGAGATGCTTGCCCTCTGGTTGAAGCCAAACATTTGTTTTCTGATATTTTGACTATACATTTTAGACTGAGGTAAATATAAGCCCATGAAATGCTGCTTTTTGCTTGAACTGGTGGAGGATTCTTGCTACTTAAGTAAGAAAGCCCACAGTTGTATGTAATCCTTTTGGCATTGTTGGTTACTCCGAGAGGTTAATGACACTACTAAGGATGGTGAATCAACGAGGTAAAAACAATGACTGCAGATGCTGGAAACCAGATTCTGGATCAGTGGTGCTGGAAGAGCACAGCAATTCAGGCAGCATCCAACGAGCAGCAAAATCGACGTTTCGGGCAAAAGCCCTTCATCAG
>NC_057719.1:7874718-7894693 GCF_004010195.1 Chiloscyllium plagiosum
AGAAATCTGAGTTCATCCCTTGTGGTTGGAGGGTTCCTAGGCGGAAGATGAGGCGCTCTTCCTCCAACCGTCGTGTTGCTATGGTCTGGCAATGGAGGAGTCCAAGGACCTGCATGTCCTTGGTGGAGTGGGAGGGGGAGTTGAAGTGTTGAGCCATGGGGTGGTTGGGTTGGTTGGTCCGGGTGTCCCAGAGATGTTCTCTGAACCGTTCCGCAAGTAGGCGGCCTGTCTCCCCAATATAGAGAAGGTACAGAAGCCTGAATACATGCACCAGCTGGGTTTGAAACAGTTTCTACTCTACTGTTGTTCTTCAACCATGTCGTGAAACAAACTCGGTACTCTATGCTACTTTCTCCCCACCCCCACCCTCCTCTAGCTTATCTCTCCACGCTTCCGGCTCTCTGCCTTTATTCCTGATGAAGGGCTTTTGCCCGAAACGTCGATTTTGCTGCTCGTTGGATGCTGCCTGACTTGCTGTGCTCTTCCAGCACCACTGATTCAGAATAAGGATGGTGAATGTCTAACACACTTGAACTTGGCATTCTCGCATTGAAAATTTATGACACTGGAGCTTTCACTTTAGTCAATTACAGTTTAATTGATGTGTGATTTATTAATCTGTACTAAAAATATTAAATTAGCTTATGGGATTTATAAGGAGAAGTGAACTTTTCAGACTCTGATGAATAAGCATGCCTTTGAGTTGAAATAAGGATTGGTCAAACAATACATTCCAGCATTGCTTTGAATACAATGTAAAATCAAAGGCCATGGTAGAAGTACTTCCCCAAATGTGATTCATAAGTAAGAGGGATAGAATGTCACACACACCCTCTCGAGAAAGCATTGTTGTTTAATAAAATGGTGGCTGATCCTTGATCTTAATTCCATTTTCCCTGCCAATCCCCACATTTCTTAACTCTCTTCTGAGTCCAAAACTCTCTTGATCTCAGCCTTTGATATACTCAACAACCCTCCACGGTTTGGAATTCGAAAGATTTGCAACCCTCTGAGAGAAGATAACATAAATATGAGCAATCTAGCTTTTATATGTTAATAATGACAAGTTGTCTAAAACTCAAATTGCTGTAAATTTATGATTAAAATCAAATTTTTGAGATTATCCCATAGGTTTCTTAATGGGTGTGATGTGAATGCATTGTCATTTTCCATGAGTTGCCAATGATTCATGCAGTATTTCTACAATTCTAATGTAATCCAATTCAAAAGAACACATTGTACACTTTGGGCAATCATTGCTATAATTGCTGTAGTTAGGCATATATATATTATTTTAAATACAAATTATGAAGAATGGATTCTTTGGAACTACAGACAATTAGCTCACAGTTGCAGACGTATTGGGGAACCGCAGTACACTGGCATTGTGTTTAAATAAAAAAAAAGTTATTTTCTGTGTTAATGGAGCTTTCAAGTTATGAAGCTTCCTCAATTTTTAAATGCAAGTAGAATATCAGAGCAATGATACTGCTGTTGCTTTTCTTTCACAAATGAACAAATTGTAATAATGTGAAATCACTGGAGGGATTATCTTTATTTTACGGCAATTGTTTCAACTGAATTTTAAAGTAATTGCCAAATAGAACTCATTGCCTATAACTTCCGGTTGGAATGAATCTAATGATGTCTGTGTTACTTGGACCTGTTTGCACAGTTAGATTTTTAAAATGGTTTGGTGCTTTATATGTGACTTGATAATGTCTCTTGGAAGGAAATCTGGTGTCCAGCACTTGAGTGAATTAGACTCCTTAACCAATCAGATTAAAGGATTATAAAATTAGCAGTTAAAGAACTGATAGGCAAGAGTAAATTAAAATTGGCGAATTCAACGTTGTATCAGTTAGAGGAAGATAAATAGAGAGGTAATGAAAGTTTGATGAAAAATGAATCAACAAGCATTTTTTAAAAGGTTTTCTTTAATATTCTAAAATCTTTCCAACAACAACTAAAATTGGAACAAATGAGATCCACCCTTGCAATAATTAATTTATAGTGTCAGGGAGATTGGCTGGTCGTAAATACTACATCTTACTCCATTAAGACCATTCGGACTACTGCTTTTGTCTGTACCTGCTGTGCAAATATTGAAATTTCATATCATGCAATCATTTTGATGATGAGCTAGATCAATTGATTTTGTTTTGATGAAGCTCACAGTGGAGTGGCACATTTCAGGTAGCAACCTTTGGATGTTCTCAACCTTACATTTGACCTTGTTTGAATATGCTTTGAAATTTGTGTATAAATAATGTTGAGTGCTATCAGCTACATTGATTTTGACAACAAATTTTGAACCATAATATTAACCATGGAATGTGAATCGGCTGGAGTGGAGTTCATCTCATCAAGCATTCCCGACATCGTGTGCTCAATAAAAATTTGCAAACAAACAAGGAAACACTTTTTACAAAATAATTTTATTGTGAAAATGTTGCTGAATTTAGTAGGGGGCGGGGGAGGGGGTGAGTTGGGAATCTTAGTGGATGGAAATGGAACAGTTCTAGTACTTGATCATTGTTCACTTCCAGGCTGGGAAAGCTACTGCAACTCTACGTCAACACTGCTTTACAGCCCTGACCTCTTGAAAATGCTTTGCTACACCACAGACACTTATGTACACAACCATCTAGTGCTCCTACTGAATGATAGTGCCATTAATGACAATTGGGTGCATTTCATCAGACGTATGGCAACAATAGCAACTGGGTTGAAAACTGCCCAAATTCAATCCAAATTCAAATCAAACCGGTAGACTGAAGAGACGCTCTTGTCTCAATCCGTCTAGACTTGATTCAATCCCATGCCTCCAAGAAAAGGATTGTGTCTAGCTGACTCATGTACTTTAATATTTATTTTCCCATCAGGTTTATTCCTAAAAGTGCAGAATGTGATTTTCATCAGGGAATATTAGTCAACTAATTGGTTGTCTCTAAATGCCTTCTGAAGTGTTCTCAGCAGAATGTGAACTGTCAAAAGAATCATTGCAATGGCAACTTGGATTTATGTAGCACCTTTAATGTTAACACAAGGTTCCAAGGTGCTATGAAGCAGAAATGCCGTCATCGCTGTCTTGTATGTGTTTTGAGATGCTTAAAAACAAATTGGTAGCTTTGTCTAAAATGCAAGAATTTTTTAATGCATTTTTTAAAAAACTCAATATAGAGTTATATACTCTTATAGTTAGAACTTGAAAATCCTCCATTTCTGTGTAACTGTTCTGCCAGATGCTTTTTATGAATTTCAAAATAGCCATTTTTTATTTCAAAATAAGGATATGATACTGGCCTGAAATAGACAACCTGTTAAAGTTGTGGTCTGACGTCAACAGTTTGAGTAGGCACAGTGGTCCTAGATTTTTCTGTTGAGAGAAGTGTATTATGAGGGGGGAACCAGTCAAGTCAAAAAGAAAGATCAGCAGTGCTCTGAACCACAGAGTTCAGAGCAAGTAACGCTACAGGAGGTTTACGGCATAATAACAACATTTGTATACTTATTTTTTCTTTGCATCATATATTAAGATTGAACAAGAGCTTGATCGTACACGCCGGAAGTTGGAGCAGTCAGAAGGAAGCCGAGAGACACTTGCCTGTCAGGTATAGTGGAGAAATTACCTAATGCTCAGCTATTCCTGTGAAGTGAAGAAAGACATTTTTATTGTTCTCTTTTATCCTTAGGGGATTTATGTAGTTATAACTATTCTCACTGTGTAGAATAAAGCCTCTCCTCCCTAACAATTGTGGCGAACAATACTAAAACTTGGACAGCAAGGTTTGCTGTAGCAACAGCATAAACATTGTTCAGTTACAAGTTGGACTTTCATGTATAAACAAGAAGCATAAGCTGTTTCAACAGCAAACTCTAACTTTAATATGTAATTTTGGCTGACAACTCTGTGCAGTGCAAACTGAAACCAAAAGCTTTCCAATTTATAAGTCTTTCCACTAAGGAGTAAAAAAAAAATCAATTTCTGATTCTTCAGAAAGAAAAACAAAAATTTTTTTTCAGTGTTTATTCACTTTGATCATAATACTTTAACAATCCAAACAGATTCCCACGATGACATGGAACATAGAACATAACAGCGCAGTACAGGCCCTTCGGCCCTCAATGTTGCGCCAATCTGTGGAACCAGCCTGAAGCCCATCTAACCTACACTATTCCATTCTTGTCCATATGCCTATCCAATGACTATTTAAATGTCCTTAAAGTTGGCGAGTCTATTACTGTGACCCTGTGAGTTTGCACATTCTCCCCGTGTCTGCGTGGGTTTCCTCCGGGTGCTCCGGTTTCCTCCCACAATCACAAAGATGTGCAGGTCAGGTGGATTGACCATGCTAATAGTGTTAGGCACATTTGTCAGGGGTAAATGTAGGGAAATGAATCTGGGTGGGTTACTCTTCAGAGGGTCAGTGTGGACTTATTCGGCCGAAGGGCCTATTTCAAAACTGTAGGGAATCTAATCTAAAAAAAATCTGCTTGGTATTGATCTCTCGTTCACTATCACCCCTGTGCTGGCTCACCTGCACTGGCTCCTAGTCCAGTAATGGCTCAGATTTAAAATTCTTATCCTTGTGTTTATATCCCTCTATGGCCTTCCCCTTCGTTGTTACTTTGTCCTCTGGATTTCCCTCCCTAAACCTCTGCTCTGGTCAGCTGCTCTTGCTCCTTTTGGAATGCCCATTAAAGTCTATTATGTGGACTGAGCTTTTGGTGATATCCTAATGCCTCCATATATGGCTGTGTAAAATATTGTCTGAGCACTCTAGTGAAAGTTTTACAATATTAAATGTGCTACATAAATGCAAATAGTTGCTAAATGATGTCAGGCATTCTAATGAAACTCTCTTGGATCCTGATGTATTTTTGTTTCCTGTGGTTTATTTTTCTGTTTTATGTTTGACCATAACTGGAATGCATTAATCTCAAAAAACATCTTTATTTTTGTTAATATTCTATCTCCTGCTGTTTTAGACACCAAATAACTGCAAGACTTTTACATGTAATTCATTTCCAGCTGTGTTTGCTTCACAGAAGCTAGCTGTGGTTCCTTGATTGAACCATTATTTGGCGTCTGTCACATTTTACTCCTGTATTGATGGAGTATATTCAAAACTATTTCTGAAAGAAGATGCCAGATAATATTTTTTATTTCTCCATTGTTCATTGCTCAAGTTATAAACTTGTTGCAATCTTCTATTTAACTGCTGGACACTTCTGCTGCTGAGCACAGAAAACACATGCGTTTTGAAAAGATACGAAATGCAAAAATGGTAATGCTCTGCTGATCCACTGAGTCTTATCTGTGAATTTAGATAGATGATTTGCGGTCTCAACTGTTGAAGACTGAACAAGAACGAGCAACCTTGCAACATAGAATTTCAGAATCACAGCAACGAAGATATCGTGGCGTAGAGGAGGATGGCAGACTGAACCAAAGAGGTAAGTGATAAGTCAGCCACATCTACCGCATTTTTCTCATTGATATATTTGCTGGTTTCTGCATCAGATTACAATGCAGTTTTTTCAGGTAGAAATCAGTCAAAAATGAGTTTAAGCAGCACTTGATTTCAATGATAGTGAGTATGAGACCATGACAGTATTGTGAGCTTTAGCAGAGTGATGGACTTTAGTCCACTGCCTTAAACATTTACTCACTTGACCACCAGATGCTGTGTGTACAATCAATAAGATACACTGCAGCAGCTGTGGACAAGTCAGGCTGAATGAAGTCAGGCCCCTTCCTGGGTTGTAACTTTTCTGATTGAATGAACTTGCCAAAGCTCCTTCAGCGGCACCTTCTAAACCTCAGCATCTAGAAGAACAAGGTGGCAAGCACATGAAAACCAACCATCAGCAAGTTTCTGTCCAAGTCAGACACCATCCTGCCTTGGAGATATATCGATGTCGCTTAATCATCACTGGGTCAAAATCATTGAATGTCTCGATGGGCAGAATGGCCTTACTTCTGCTCCTATGTCTTATGGTCTCCCCCCCCATCAGTATTGTTGGAGTATCTTTAACATGAGAAGTAAAACGATTCAAATAGACAACTCATCATGATCTTGTCAGGGACTAGCAGTAATTACTAGCCTTTCAATGAAGTCCACACATGATATACAATTTTTAAAAATTACTTAGTTTTGAATTTTGTCAAAGACACTATTTGTCTGGTGAAATTTTCTATTTATAGTATTTTGTAAGATTTATAAAACATTCTAATTTATAAAAAAATAACATTTTGGAAGACATGATATAAGACATAAGTTATAGGAACAGACAGATAATCAAGATAAGTATACAAGCTCCCTTCAAAACTCAAATTTTTTATTTCCTCTTTTTTTGCTGTCTGGGAGACGTTTAGTTAAGTAAAACAATTCTTTCAAATGCTTTAATTTGCTTATTTAAGTTTGGTCTTCCTATGATCTTCGTTTTGCTTAACTAAACGTTATCTGAGCATAATGTGTTTATTTTGTTAGTAAGGTCTATCCCCAGCATTGCAGTTAATCTTCTTTAGTCTTCCTGAGCATTTCATTCAACCTAAGAAGACTCTGGGTTCCTTTCTCCAGTGTTGGATTGTCATGTTTGTGATGTGGTATAAACTGAATTGAATAATCCAATATTGTTGAGTAACATGGACCTTGGTTTTGCAATATCTAAGCACAACATTATCAGTTTGCACTCCACTGTAATACATTCTGTTTATTACCTTTTGCATGTTTTGATATTGAAAGTATTGCATATATCTCTTTCCAAATATTCCAAAGCTTTGCATATTTTGGCTATTAAAAGGCAACAATAATTCAAATCTTCCACTTAAATTCACTCTACCATGTTTTATGTAATTAAGATGGATGGCACGGTGGCTCAGTGGTTAGCCCTGTGCCTCATAGCACCAGGGACTCGGGTTCAATTCCCACCTTGGGCAGCTGTTTGTGTGGAGTTTGCACATTCTCCCCGTGTCCTCGTGGGTTTCCTCCCGGTGCTCCGGTTTCCTCCCACAATCCAAAGATGTGCAGGTTAGGTGAATTGGCCATGCTCAATTGCCCATAGTGTTAGGTGGATTAGTCAGGGGTAAATTTAGGGTCTGGGTGGGTTGCTCTTCGGAGGGTTGGTATGGACTTATTGGGCCGGAGGGCTTGTTTCCACACTGTAGAGAATCTAATCTAATCTAATGCAGTGTTATCCTAAGTGAAGGTTGCATTGTGTTGCTACCTTCCAAATGGGACGCTAGTTAGTTTTCATAAAACTGCTGGTTTGGGCATGTGTTGAAGTTGGTAGCACCATTCTCAGAAAATAAATTCCCAGAAGTTTTGCTGATTCTTCTTTAATGAAGACCATCAGATAAGATTTAGTTATCTTATTGATGTGTCTTATTGATGTGTTTGAAATAATGCCTTGTGCAAAGTGGTCATCAGGATAACTCCCATCTGGCACAGGGACTTATCTATTTTCACACTTTACAGACATGCTAACACCTCCTCCTTATGAACCTCAATCCCGTCTAGTCTAATAGCCTGTATCTCAGTATTCTACTTGACAACATTGTCTTTTTCCTGTGTGAATACTGGCGAAAAGTATTCATTTAGTGCTCCTCCTATCTCTTCGGGCTCCACACACAACCTCCCACTACTGTCCTCAACTGGCCCTATCTTACTCTATTTTCTGGATCGGTGGTGCTGGAAGAGCACAGCAATTCAGGCAGTATCCGACGAGCAGCAAAATCGACGTTTCGGGCAAAAGCCCTTCATCAGGAATAAAGGCAGAGAGCCTGAAGCGTGGAGAGATAAGCTAGAGGAGGGTGGAGGTGGGGAGAAAGTAGCAATGCGCCAGCACCTAACCTCTCTACAATCTGCCCTTTAAACCAGCAGAGTTCGGACCCGAACAGGACAAACAGTACAGACTACAGATTCAAAAACACCATCAACAGTTCTCCTTCAAGATCCTTCGCTCCACGCTTGCAGCAATGCGCCGGCACCTAACCTCTCTACAGTCTGCCGTACTCTATGCTACTTTCTCCCCATCCCCACCCTCCTCTAGCTTATCTCTCCACGCTTCAGGCTCTCTGCCTTTATTCCTGATGAAGGGCTTTTGCCTGAAACGTCGATTTTGCTGCTCGTCGGATGCTGCCTGAATTGCTGTGCTCTTCCAGCATCACTGATCCAGAATCTGGTTTCCAGCATCTGCACTCATTGTTTTTACGTCCTATCTTACTCCAGTCATTCTTTTATTTCTGACATACCTATCAAAAGTTTTAGGGTTTTCCTTGATCCTACCTACCAATGACTTCTCATGTCCCCACCTGGCTCTTTTTAATTCTCTCTTTAGGTCTTTTCTGGCTAGCTTGTAACACTCAAGCACCCTAACTGAGCCTTCATGTCTCATCTTTATATAAGCCTCCTCCTTCCTCTTGACAAGAGATTCCACTTCTTTAGTAAACCACAGTTCCCTCTATTGACCACTTCCTCCCTCCCTGACAGGTGCATACTTATCAAGGACATGCAGTAGCTGTTCCTTGAATAAGCTGCACATTTCAATTATAGAGTCAAAGAATCATAGAGATGTACAGCACAGAAACAGACCTCTCGGTCCAACTCATCCATGCGACCAGATATCCCAACTCAATCTAGTCCCACCTGCCAGCACCAGGCCCATATCCCTCCAAACACTCCATATTCATAAACCCATCCAGATGCCTTTTAAATATTGCAATTGTACTTCCTCTGGCAGCCCACTCCACACGCGCACCACTCTCTGTGTGAAAACGTTTTATATCTTTCCCCTCTCACCCTAAAATGATGCCCTCTAGTTCTGGACTCCCCCACCCAGTGTAAAGACCATGTGTCCATCCCCTGCAGTTTCCTTTCCCATCCTATGCATCCTAAATCTTGCCTAATCGCCTCATAGTTGCCTTTCCCCCAGCTATATCTCTTGACCTGCGGTATATGCCTACCTCCAAATCTAACACCTGGCTTGGTTCATTACCCAGTACCAAATCCAGTGTGGCCTTGTCCCTTGTTAGTCTGTCTACATACTGTGTCAGGAAAGCCTCCTGCAAAAACTGACCCAACTAAAGTACTCAAACTATAGCGTTTCCAGTCAATTTTTGGAAAGTAACAGCTACCCTGTTACTTTCGCTCCTATCCAGAATCATCTTTGTAATCCTTTCCTCCATATCACTGGAACCTTTTGGAGCCCTATAAAAAACTCCCAACAGGGTGACCTCCTTTCCTGTTTGGAACCTCAGCCCATACTACCTCAGTAGATGAGTCATCATCAAATGTCCTTTCTGCCACTATAATACTGTCCTTAACTAACAATGCCACACCTCCCCCTCTTTTACCACCTTCACCGATCTTACTGAAACAGCTAAACCCCGGAATTTGCAACAACCATTCCTGTCCCTGCTCTATCCTTGTCTCTAAAATGGCCACAACATCGAAGTACCAAGTACCAACCAATGCTGCAAGTACCAAGTACCAACCCATGCCCACCTTATTCTGGATGCTCCTGGCGTTGAAGTAGATACACTTCAAACCACCTGCTGGTATACTCCTGTGACCTTGAAACCTTATTCATGACCTCACTACTCTTAACCTCTTGTACACTGGGGCTACAATTCAGGTTCCCATCCCCCTGCTGAATTAGTTTAAAGCCTCCTGAAGAGCATTCGCATAGATCCCTGAAAGTTGCCATCCAGGTTGATAGGGTTGTTAAGAAGGTGTACGGTGTATTAGTTTTTATAGGTAGAGGGATTGAGTTTTGGATCCATGAGGTCATGCTCAGCTGTACAAAACTCTGGTGCGGCCGCACTTGGAGTATTGTGTACAGTTCTGGTTGCCACATTATAGGAAATTTGGGGAAGCATTGGGAAGGGTGCAGAGGAGATTTACCAAGATGTTGCCTGCTCTGGAGGGAAGGTCTTATGAGGAATGGCTGAGGGACTTGAGGCTGTTTTCATTAGAGAGAAGAAGGTTAGGAGGTAACTTAATAGAGACATACAAGATGATCAGAGGGTTGGAGAAGGTGGACAGTGAGAGCCTTTTTCCTCGGATGGTGATGGCTAGCACAAGGGGACATAGCTTTAAATTGAGGGGTGATAGATATAGGACAGACGTCAGAGTTAGTTTCAGAGAGTTATAGGTGTGTGGAACGCACTGCCTGCAACAGTAATAGACTCACCAACATTAAGGGCATTTAAATGGTCATTGGCTAAACATATGGATGAAAATGGAATAGTGTAGGTTAGATGGGTTTCAGATTGGTTCCACATGTTGGCGCAACATTGAGGGCCGCAGTACTGCACTGTAATGTTCTATGCTCTGTCTTCAAAGTAATTATGTCTAAAATGTCTTTGGAGAGATTGGATCCTGCAAAACAGATTTTAATTGATCTTAGATAGCATTATGTAGAATGTACATATATAAGCCGACCCATGTCAAAGTTTATACACTACATGAGCTTCCTTCAACCTATCATTCGCATCACAATGAACTTAGTACTAGGTCAAGATGGTAGATAGTTAAAGCACCAAGTCATATGGGTTTCAATAGCTTTCAGTATCAAATATCGAAATGGTGTGACATAATTTAATTTGTACTGAATTGTCATATTATAAATGGAAATGTTTTCATAATTGCTGTATCTTAAACTTAGCTATTCTGAAATATGGTGAAACTTTAATTAACTTAAATAAATCATGTCCCTGAACAAATTTTGCCTTGGGCCTTGTTTCTTCATCCTGGCTTATGGTTATTTGAAGCTTGAGGTGATGGCTGTGGTTGTTGGAGACCAATCATCTCAGCCACAAGATATTGCTGCAGGACAGTGTGTGAGGCATGAACATTGTCAGCTGCTTCATCAATGGTCTTCCCTCCATCACAAATGCATACAAAATGAGCCACATGGCATGCTTTTACACTGTAATAATTCTGTGATTCTGGGATGAGCTCAAGTGGGGATGTTCGCTGATGATTGCACACACACAATAAGTGACAATTAATATTCACCACATATTTAGACAAAGAAGGACTAAGAAAGTGAACTTAATCAGCTATATAGATACTAGGGTCACCTAAACAGGTGAAAGTGTTGGGTTTCTGGATTGTATAGCTTATGTCCTAATTCTTCAAACCCTGCCCACCACCTACAAGGCACAAGTCAGGCACAAGTCAGAACAAGCCTCCAATTTTTCGATGAGTGAAGTTCCAACTACATCCGAGATGCTTAACACTGATCAGGACATAGCAGCCTGCTTGTTTGGTACGCTAAGCATCACCGCAAACATTCATTCCGTCATCTCTGCTACACAGTATGTCGCAGGTACAAGACACCAGCGTCTTTGTTGTTTGTGTAATTCTTGTACACTCATAAGTACTTGTGTGAGTGCTGCTCTTTAAGTTAATTAAAGTTTCACCACATTTCAGAATAGCTAGGTTTAAGATATAGCAATCATGAAAACGTTTCCATTCACAATGTGACAATTCAGTTATGGAACCCCAAAAATCATTTCAAGATTATCAGTCAGACTTGTAATGGGGCTCGCTTATGCTTGTCAGAAGCTGCATATATTCTCACACAAAGCCTTGTTCTCTGTAAACAACAAGAACATATCCAGGCGTTGTGCTTTTTCCCTGAACAAAGCTCGGGGGTGCAGTGTTTCCCTGGGGCATTTCCCATGGTGACATCTTACCCAATTACAATGACTTGCTGGTTTGAAATAAAATCTTAAGAAAAACTGTTGCCCCTGTGCGTTCTCCATGGCAATAACTTGACATTTCAGAGTTCACTTGCCAACCATTCAACACCTTTTTGTCATGCAGTATAAATATTTCACATTGAAATGTTGGTGTTCCTGTCATTCTGTCCTGATGAGCACAAGATGGAAAGCTTCTGTTGCATGCCTGTTTTTACAGAAATAACCAGATTATGTGTTGGTGTAATAATGTTGGAGATGTTCAGGGATGTGTACGCTAGGTGGATTAGCCATGGAAAATGCAGGGTTACAGGGATAGGATGGGGACGTGGGTCTGGGTGGGATGCTCTTTAGAGAGTCTGTGTGGATTTGATGGGCTGAATGGGCTGATTCTATGGTGAGGTATCATTTTGCATACGTAAGATGCCTCAAATAAATAGATAATGAATAAGTAAATTGGTTTCCTTATACATTGGTCAAGGTATAAATATTGATCGGGGAGAAATTCCCTTTTATCTTTAAAACAGTGCCATGGGACCTTTTTGGTCCATCTGAGGAGTATGTAGCTAAGATTTTGGATAATGTCTCACCACCAGTGCTGCATTCTGTATTGCACCTGGACTGTATTATCAGTCAGACTTGCAATTATATGCATAAAATCCAAAGCAATAAAAGCCCTTTTGGGATCAAGCTTTCTACTCTTCTTTGTTTACCGAGCCACTTGTCTGATTCTCAGTTTTGGGAGGATTGTGTTGCTCTGATTCCTTCACAAAGATGTCTGTTACTACAGCGAACAAGGGACAAACCAGGAAAGTCCAGGCCAGTTGGTCTGATCTCAGTGATGGAGAAACTATTGGAAGAAACTCTATGGGACGGAATTAATCTGTACTTGGAAAGGCAGGGATTAATCAAGAACAGTCAGCATGGTTTTGTTAATGGATGGTCACATCTGTCAATTTGATTGAATTTTTTGAAGCGGTGATAGGTATGTAGATGAGGGCACTGCATTCGATGTAGTCAGTTTGGACTTCAGCAAGGCTTTTCATAAGATCCCATGTGGGAGACTAATAGGGAAGGTAAGAGCCCATGGGATCACAGAAAATCTGATGAATTGCATCTGAGTGGCAGGAAAACCTGAATGCAGGAAGTAAGTTTGCAGATAATATGAAAATTGGTGAGGTGGTAAATAGTAGGGAGGATAGCCTTAGATTACAGGATGGGCTAGTCAGTTGGGCTGATCAGTAATAAACAGGATTCCATCAGGACAACTGTGAGGTGATGCACTTGGGCAGGAGAAACAAGGCAAGACAATGAATGATGAATGGTAAGATCGTGGGAAGCACCAAGGATCAGAGGGACCTTCATGTTGTCACAAAGCTGGTCCCTTTTTTCTAAAAGCTGTTCCCTTTGTCAAAGATACTGTGTCCTTGGTTTTTTTTTAGAGGGGCCATAAACTAGCTCCCGGTTCTGATTGGACTGGTTTGGTATAGGGATTAAAGGGTATTGAGAGGCCTTTTTGTTTATATGTAAACAGATGAGACTTCAAGCCAAAGTGGTCATGTTTTAGAAGTGACCTGTATAATGAAAGGGGAGTGGTCAGCTCTCTAGCTGAGAAATTCAGTTCAGACCTAGTTAGGAGTTCAACAGTGAGCTGTGTGGAAACTCACTCCCTCTTTCTGCCCTTTTAACTTCAACCTGTAAGCATCTGTTCCATTTTTTTAACTGTGTTTTAAGGGGGTTTGCTTATTGGGACTGTTGTGTACATTCGAAACAGCATAATTAAGTCTAATTTGGATAGATTGAGTTCCCTAGAGGTTCTTTATTCTGTAGTTTGTGTTTCTTTCGTAATTCTATGAATAAATTTCTGTCTGTTTTTAAAACCTAGTGGTCTACTTAGCTCACGTACTCCGGGTAATTTTCACTGTCCACTTCCTGAAATAAATTGCAAAGTTACAGTCTGGATTGCCTGCTCAAGAATGTTTAGAGTGGTCTGGCCTAGTCCATAATATTATGCATATTCAGTGGTTTTTAAGGTAGTGAGACAGGTAGATAAAGTGGTCCAGAAGTCATTTGGGATACTTGGCTTTATTAGTGAGGCATAGAGTTTAAGAGCAGAAATGTTATGTTGGAACTGTATAAAACATTGTTGAGGCCTCAGCTGTTGTGTGCAGTTCTGTAATTCACCTTTTAGGAGGAATGTAATTGCACTGGAGAGGGTTCAGAGGAGATTTATTTAGACATTGCCTTGACTGCATAATATTAGTTATGAAGAGAGAGAGAGAAAGAAATTGGATAGACTGGGGTTGTTTACCTCAGAGCACTGGAGGCTGAGGTGGAACATGACTGAGATGTATAAAACAATGAGGAGCATTAATAGTATAGACAGAAACTTTTTCTCTTCACAGAGGGACCAATGACCAGGTGTTATAGATTTTAAGATAAGGGGCAAAAGCTTTAGAGGAGATGTAAGGAGGAACTTTTTTCACCCAGAGGATGGTGGGAATCTGGAATTCACTGCCTGTAAGGGTGGCAGAAGCAGAAACCCTCATAACATTTAGGAAGTATTTAGATGTGGGATGATGCCAAGGCATGCAAGGCTATGGGCCCAGTGTTAGAAAATGGGATTAGAATTGTTAGGTGGTTGTTTTGATTGGTATAGACTCAATGGGCTGAAGGATCTTTTGCTGTGCTATAGACCTGTATAATTCTCCTTTAGTTTGCACATTTCCCCTTCTCATGCGGATTGATATGTCAGTAGGAATCTAGTCCACTTGTTCCACCTGTGGGGAGACTAGTCATATTTTTATTAGTTCTTATCTTTGGTTGTGGGAATTTTACACTTGTTGTCTACTCCTAAATTCATTGTAACCTTAAATATTGTTTACTTCAGTCGTAGTTGCACCATATATTAATTTGAAGACCAACATCAAGTCTTTAAAAGAAGTTTACTTACTCTGAAAGATCCGCTAATACAAATTTGAGGTCTTGGACTTTTCCTTCGTACATATCTGTGTTCTAGGCTAGTTACAAAGTTACTACGACAACAGGAAATTCATCATCCTGTTGACAGCCGTCATTTGATTTAATCTGATTTCACCCAGTGAAGAGTATAAGTAAGATGATTAAGTTAGGAAGTCCTATATGATGGAGTGTAGTACAAGCTGTTCCAGTCACAGGACATTATTTGAGCTTTTGCCAGACTTCTGTTTTAGACTCATGATTCAGAAATGGAGGTTGGGGAAATTAAGTACATAAATAAGACACATTAAATCTGAAATAAAAAACAGCATTAGTTGTGGTTAATCATAAAATTACTGAAATTTCATCAAAGATTTATCTGGTTTGTAGTTTGAGGAGTTTCATATTGAAGTTAAGGAGCTGGAGTTTGAGCCATGGACATTGTGCAACATCAGAGAGTAGGAAAGTTACCTGGAAACTTCGCTTCAGGAGGCAGTCACTCCCTCAGACTAAACCATTCAAATTTGGTGTATGATCAGGTTAACCCGGCTTTCTGTCCACAGATGTTGCCAGACCTTCTGTGTTTTCCCAGCGATTTTCATTTTTGTTGATTGATTACTTGTTTTAAAAATATTAATGAAGTCACAGCAAAGTATGTGGTCCATTCGGTCAATAGTTGGGCTCCTGTAGTAGTACTGAAAATGTGTTGCTGGAAAAGCGCAGCAGGTCAGGCAGCCTCCAAGGAGCAGGAGAATCGACGTTTCGGGCATAAGCCCTTCTTCAGGAATTGCGAAACGTTGATTCTCCTGTTCCTTGGAGGCTGCCTGACCTGTCGCTTTTCCAGCAACACATTTTCAGCTCTGATCTCCAGCATCTGCAGTCCTCACTTTCTCCTCCTCCTGTAGTAGTAGCTGACTACAGTGGAGGGGATGGACAATAAATCCCAGGCTTTTTTGCTTGACTGGCTTTGCTTCAGCAGCAGGGATTGAGCACTTTGAAGCACTGTTATATGATGCAATTGGGCAGGTCTGCTAATTGTTAAAAAGAAGAATTCTGCTTGGAATGCAAACGTTATCATCTCATCAACATCTCATTGATCAATAGAACACAAGTAAACTGTAGAAAATGAAAAGGCCATTATTCATCTGAATTGGTGGTGTGTTTTTAGAGATGGAAATGTGTTGCTGGAAAAGCGCAGCAGGTCAGGCAGCATCTAGGGAACAGGAGAATCGACGTTTCGGGCATTAGCCCTTCTTCAGGAATGAAGAAGGGCTAATGCCCGAAACGTCGATTCTCCTGTTCCCTAGATGCTATTCCTGAAGAAGGGCTAATGCCCGTAACGTCGATTCTCCTGTTCCCTAGATGCTGCCTGACCTGCTGCGCTTTTCCAGCAACACATTTCCATCTCTGATCTCCAGCATCTGCAGACCTCACTTTCTCCTCATGTGTTTTTAGAGGCCAGGCACTGATGTGTTCAAATCCATATTTATGCCACACAATGAATGATATCTTCCTGTTTATTTTTGATTTAATTTGATTTGAGTTTTAGTGAATAAATAATATCTAAGGAGAAAAAATGCTGGGCAACTGCTCTGGGAGTCTGAGTCCAGAGGCCCAATTATAACTGGGAGTGGTATGGATGGGTAAGGGTTAGGTGAATAGAATGAGCAGGAAATCTCTGCACTGTTAACAAGATGAAAATGTTGGGATAGTGAGCAAGCAGCTCCCAAACTTTCATTAAAAGGAATGAGTGGAATGAGCATGAAGCCTCTATACTATTGTCAGGATAACAATATGAGGGAGAATGAATGTAAAGTTCCTGTTCTGTTACAAAGATAAAAATTAGCAGGAGACAGTGAATAGTCAATGCCCATATGGTAACCAATGTTACTGTTGATGCTGTTCTGACTCCCGAACTTGCATGTCACTTGTTATGTAATCTCAGTTTCATGTGATTAGACTTTGCAATCATTTTGGGAAATGGACAGCCCCATCTTTTTTCTCCACTCAGTCAAGAGTTTTCAGACTTTGTCATCAAAATGCTACAAGATAAATTTTCTGATGTCTTCCTGTAAGTCTTAATGAAAGGTTAGGGACTTCTAGAGAAACTCTGTTCCCCTGTGCTCACTGGAACAACCTAACAATCACCATCCAGCAGGCTAATGAGGAACAGTATCAATGGCATCAGCCCTAGAACCTAGCTTAATTGTAGAATGAGATGCAGTGACTTCTGGTGCTGCGGGTAGGGGGTGGGGTCCACATCTTATCTGTCTCTACTGTATTTTTACCCCTTCAGGTCACTCAAGTTTTCCTTGTGTTCACTGCATCCTTCAGCATACAAATTATTACGAAGAATTTACAGCGTCCTAACAGGCCATTCAACCCAACATATCTATGCAATGGTTTATGTTCTGCAAGAACTTCCTTTCAATTGTCATCTGACTATATTAGGACATGCACCAATTCCTTTTTCCCTTTCTCCCAAATGTGTGTCAATGACCTCAAGCACTTTTGTTAGCATGTTCCATATTCTTAACTATAAATAAGTTTTGTCTGGATTTGTTAATTACAGTCTTGGGGGAGTGGAATTAATTACATACCTAGGACATTGGAATTAATTGTATTAATTACTCTTTGAAAGAGCAAGTACAACGAGGGTGGGCTGCATGGCTCCCGTCTGTGCTGTACTATGCTGTAATTCTATGACAGAGGTAGTTTTCATGTGTTTCTACTGTTCACTCATAATGTAACATCTTGAGGAATGTCTTTAAGAAATCTTCACTATTAAGTTGTTTAATTGTTGTGCACAGATCTCCCATTGACTTTGCTCATGGTGGGTTGATGATTTTGTTGGAAACCGGGATGTTGATGAACCTGGAACCTGGGATGGATCTTTCCATTTTGAGATATTCACATAGTATTTTGAGAGGGTCCTCCAAGTTTTGTTTCACAATTTCTTTGTGTAGCTTTCAATCTCTGTTTTAAAGAAGTTACAAAAATGCTCAAAATAAAACATAAAACTTTTGGACTTTACAGCAAGCTTTGATTTAAGTTTTTGTAATATTATGGAGAGTTGGGTGATCACTGGTAGATTTTCTTTTTGTTCTCTCTTTGTCTCCTTCTTAAATGTTAAGTTTCATGTCTTGCAGTGGCTGGGATTTCAGAGCATGAGAAACAGTTGTTGGAGAAGCAGATTTTGGAGCTCCGAGCACAGCTGAACTGTAATACTGTGCTTTCTGAGGTGGAAGAGCTAAAACGGTCCCTTGAGAGAAAAGACAAGGAGAAATCTCAACTTTCTGCACATATTGAGGTAACTTTAATGAGCTGAGTGAGTGATGAAGGAGTCTCTTAAAATCTCTGTTGCTGGAAATGCATTACAGAACTTTAATCAGTTGGATTGAATTTTTGTTTTTATAATTGCACTGTTACAGGTAAATGTAACATTAATTTGAAAAGTGCACTTATTCTGATCCAGTTTGAGGCACAGATTTATTCACTGGAAATTACAATGTCATAGATTAATTGTCAGCAGATTTGTCACTCTGCAATGACACATGTCTCTTCCTTTTGAATTAAAAAGGTTGGATGATATTTGGTGTTTAGTTAATTTGCAAAACAACCCCCTCATGGTCCAACTTAGTGACTAATATTTCTTGCAACTTCCATCATGTGTTTGTAAAACATCTTAACCTTTCTGTGTGACCATCAATGTAAAGGTTAGTATGACCCAGAAAGAATTTAACTTGTCATTTGACTATACTGAACACTTTACTCAGGAATAGCAGCCCTGTAATTTCTTTTAAGCTATAACCCAAATTTGAAGTTATCAATCTCCATTGCTGGAAGTTATTATTCATGTCTCCAGACTTTATGATGTGAAAATTTCGAGAAATAAAAATGTGGAAGTGTTATCACGCTGTGAACCTGAACACTGGAATTATCCTGAACCTAGCAAGGGTAAGATTTTAAAATTATATTTTGCAACATGTACTGTATGTGCACTCAGTTGCATCTAAAGTTGTATAATCCTTCTTATAGTTGTGGTATGCTCAATAAATTTTTTGGTTGTGGCAGAAAAAAAACAGAGAAAGACTTAGATTTATATAATGCCTTCATGACTTCCGACATCTCAAAGCACTTTATAGCTTCAATGAAGTAATTTTAAGTGCAATCAACAGTGATGTTGTTGGAAACAATGATTAAATTTATTCTAATCTGGTACAGTACATGTCAGATATTGTACAGCGAAGGTAGAAATTGCTACTCCCGGTGGTATGACTGATAGGTGCAGTTTAATCCAGACAGTGGGGATCTAGCCCACTGGCTGGGTGCTGCTGAAAACCTCCTTTGGGTAAGACCTACTGTATTAAACCAGAAGCAGACTTTTCAAGCTTGCAGCTCTTCATTGTAGGTAGTGCCACTGGAAAAGGAATGTGGAAGCCTAACACTATGGAGTGGTTAATTAGATGTACTTGCCACTAGCAGGTTGCTATCATTCCAGAAAGATGTCCCTACTTACCACACAATTGAACAATGTATGACTTTCAGTGACTGTAATGTCAGGTATGCTAAATGTACCACCAACTGGCAGATGGTATCAAATAGCATGTCCTGTTCTGAAGCCACTAGGCAAGTTGGTGCTGAAAATATGAAACTCCTGGCAGACAGTACCCCCAGCCCCGGAAAAAGGCTTCCCTATATAGGCAAAAGGATCACCAAAAGCTTGCTGGCTCATTTACTATTTCACTACACTATTTACCACTATTTATAGCACTATTTACAATATTGCTTATTGCCTCTCCACAGCTATTTTTCTCTCACGTTGGCTGATTGTGATTCACTCTGAGTCTGGGAACAACAAATGCGAGAGACAACTGCCTGGCGACTGTAGGACTTGCTCCTCAGCAATACTTTCCATTCTGCTTCAAGAGGCAATTGGTCCTCAATCAGTCAAGCCCTTGATTAGATTTTCTCAGACATTCAGCAAGCTATCAGGGAGACTTTGCCCACCACCACTCCTTAGCATTTTTAGCACTGTCCCAAATATGACTTATCTATTAGGGTATACCAAAAGGGGCAGAGATGCCTTGGTCATAGAGTCATGGAGTCATAGAGACGTACAGCACGGAAACAGACTCTTTGGTCCAACCTGTCCATGCCGACCAAATATCCCAACCCAATCTAGTCCCACCTGCCAGCACCCGGCCCATATCCCTCCAAACCCTTCCTATTCATATACCCATCCAAATGCCTCTTAATTATTGCAATTGTACCAGCCTCCACCATTTCCTCTGGCAGCTCATT
>NC_057719.1:7896719-7905418 GCF_004010195.1 Chiloscyllium plagiosum
CTGGCATATGCTTCCTTCTTTTTCTTAACCAAACCCTCAATTTCTTTCGTCATCCAGCAATCCCTTTACTTACCAGCCTTCCCTTTCACCCTGACAGGAATATACTTTCTCTGGATTCTCATTATCTCATTTCTGAAGGCTTCCCATTTTCCAGCCGTCCCTTTACCTGCGAACATCTGCCTCCAATCAGCTTTTGAAAGTTCTTGCCTAATACCGTCAAAATTGGCCTTTCTCCAATTTAGAACTTCAACTTTTAGATCTGGTCTATCCTTTTCAATCATTATTTTAAAACGAATAGAATTATGTTCGCTGGCCCCAAAGTGCTCCCCTACTGACACCTCAGTCACCTTATTTCCCAAGAGTAAGCAAGTTTTGCACCTTCTCTCGTAGGTACATCCACATACTGAATCAGAAAATTGTCTTGTACATACTTAAGAAATTCCTCTCCATCTAAACCTTTAACACTATGTCAGTACCAGTCTATATTTGGAAAGTTAAAATCCCCTACCATAACTACCCTATTATTCTTACAGATAGCTGAGATCTCCTTACAAATTTGTTTCTCAATTTCCCTCTGACTATTGGGGGGTCTATAATACAATCCCAATAAGGTGATCATCCCTTTCTTATTTCTCAGTTCCACTCAAATAACGTCCCTGGATATATTTCCAGGAATACCCTCCCTCAGCACAGTTGTAATGCTATCCCTTATCAAAAACACCACTCCCCTCCTCTCTTGCCTCTCTTTCTATCCTTCCTGTAGCATTTGTATCCTGGAACATTAAGCTGCCTGTCCTGCCCATCCCTGAGCCATCTTTCTGTAATTGCTATGATATCCCAGTCTCATGTTCCTAACCGTGCCCTGAGTTCATCTGCCTTCCTGTTAGGCCCCTTGCATTGAAATAAATGCAATTTAATTTATTAGTCCTACTTGTCCCTGCCTGCCCTGACTGTTTGCCTCTCTTCTGTTCTCAACTGTACCAGTCTCAGATTGATCTCTTTCCTCACTATCTCCCTTGGTCCCACGCCACCACCTTACTAGTTTAAATCCTCCCGAGAAACTCGAGCAAATCTCCCTGCTAGTATATTAGTCCCCTTCCAATTTAGGTTCAATCCGTCCTTCTTGTACAGGTCACTTCTACCCCAAAAGAGATTCCAATTTATATTCCTGCCAAAAGATGACAGTCCTTTGGCTTGCCAGGGATGATTTTATCGAATCTCTACATTGTGGAAGTAGGCTGTCCAGCCGGTCAAATCCACACCAACCCTCTGAAGAGCATCCCACCCACCCCCACCCCCCTACTCTGTCCCTGTAACCCTGCATTTCCCATGGCTAATCTACCTAGCCTGCACATTCCTGGGCACTATGGGCCATTTAGCAAGGCCAATCAACCTAACCTGCACATCTTTGGATTGTGGGAGGAAACCGGAGCACTGAGAGGAAGCCCACACAGACACAGGGAGAATGTGCAAACCCCACACAGACAGTAACCCGAGTCCCTGGCGCTGTGAGGTAGCAATGCTAACCACTGAGGATTTGCCTGCAGGTCATGCCAAAGATGATTTTTCTGTCAATAGTCTGACTGAGTTCTGTGCTCAATTCCAGAAAGGTCAGATGGTGTGCGGAATAGTGCTTCACACTGTCCTTTTTGTTTCGGTCAACTAAGGATAACAACATTGAACTAAGATCGTTTCCTCAGTACATAACCCATAGATGAGTAATCCAGAATTGTACCTTAAGCTAAAATGGAGCATGTGCAATTTGTTCTGAGGGACCCACATTGGACAAAGTGGAATGCTTTTTGCTCTGAATTCAAAAGAGTTCAGTTCATATTTGTTCCTCGCTGTTCCATTTCTCACCTTGCATTTAAAAATAACTCGAGAGGCTGATTTTTAGTCAAATGTGTGCCTCACCACTACTACAACTCAGCTTCAATTATTTAACCTTTGTAAAATGGTACATTAAGAGCTTTGTTAATGACCTGTAAACAGAGCTCAAATTGTTATGTGCATTTTCCCTCTTCTGTTGCTGAGCCAGGAATCTATTACTGGGAGTGCACGATGTGCTGAAAATATGTTTAAAGCAATATAGAATAAATTATCATAATTGGTAGGATGGTAACTGAGTTATAAAGCACTTAGGGACATTTTGAAGTCCTGTAGTTTTATATAAATGTACAGCAATAGTCACTGAATAACTACAGTACTTCACAGCACAGCTACCTTATGTTTTTGGCAATTTAGCCTGATGAATTTTTTATTAGCTAGGACAGTAAAGAGAACACAATACATTAAATTGTGATCTCAAGAGAGGAGGAGGGAAAAACTCTCACGTAGTTGTAATAAGACTGAGTTTTTCGGTATTGGTGGCTGTGTTCTTTCATTACATTAAAAGATACAATTTTAACCATATGATAGCACTAATGCAAGATTTGTGTGGAGGAGTAATGGAGAATTATGGCAAGATGAAGTGGGAAATGGGCTGGTCCAGACTACTTCATTGTCCTGGAATGTCACTGATTAAAACATTTATCTGGTGAAAATATTACTTCCTGCAACACTGCAGAAAAATTGTAAGAGTGCTAAATCATTTTTTTCATCTTTATTTTAATTGCTTATTTTATATTTATACTTTAATATTTTTATTTTGTCTTGCCATTGGTGCAAGGCTTACTGTGCTATGACTCTGTGGTAGTCCAAGTGAAATGACTGCCTCAATTTTATAGAGAAGTCACACAGTAGCTTTTATCAAAATTCTGGGACCTGGAACATCAGAATTTACATGGACAGCTCCAAGAATTGTGGACCAGACAGCCACACTGCCATCCTAACTAGGGAATCTGGGTGTCTTGACATCAGTGTTGCCATCCTAAGTGATACACAGCGTTCAGGAGAAGGCCAACTGAAGGAACAAGACAGCTACCATTCCTTTTCGTAAAGGAATTATGCATCTACGAGGTGAACTTCACCAAAGAAGCTGAGCTTGTTTTGCTCAGTGACTGTCTGAAAGATAAACATGACTGTTTGGCTCACCCTAACATGGAATCAGCATGCTACTGATGTTGTGATCCTCCTCTGAGACTTTACTATCATAGTTGGAGGAAGGACATGTACATCTGCAAAAGTATGAGAGGCAAAGAGGGAGTAGAGAAACAGAATTTCAGTGGGGTTCCCCTCTGAATAAAATTTCGAGAATATGACCTTTCGATTAACCAACATTCTGTTCTGCCAACAAGAAGCGCACAATACCTCATAGCAATACACATGGGATCAACTCTGACACTTGCTTGAGTATATTGTTGCTTGTTCAAAGGACCATAGGGATGGTCACATCACCTGTGCCATGACAGATCCTGCTGACAGCTTGACAAATTGTTTTCTCATCCAATCTACCACCTCTGTCACCTGACTCCCAAACAGAAGCAACAGAACCAATGCTACCAAATAATTAATATTAGAGGCCTTGAAACATCCCACCAAAGTGCTCTCAGAGTTAATCTTTCACTGTCAATCTCTGCAATTCCAACTGGCAGGATCTCTGGCATGACAGTTGTGCTTAGTCAAGCCAATAGTCGAGTATAAAAATATATCTTCAACAACGTCCTTAGTCTCACTCTATAAGGAACCATTATGACTGGTTTGAGAATCATAAAGAGATACAGGTCCTCATCAAGCTCAAGCGCAAAATTATCAATCACCAGAAACAACTTTGGTTCAAAGGAAAATAATTAGTCCTCCAGGCAGTCAAAAATAGTAGCACAGCATAAAGAACAAATCGTGGGTGAAGGGAGCTTGGTGATCCACACTTGGGTGACACTAATGACATGCATTTTCTTTAGTGGTGTCAAGATCTACAAACTCTGCTTAGAGCCATGGTGGGGAGCTCATCAAGAGCAGGGAAGTAGTCAGGAGATTGGAGAGAGGACAGCTTGAAGAAGTGCATAACTAAGATACTCTCTTTCACGTGAATGTCTTAAACAATCTACCTCCATACCTCTGGCCTGAGACCTAACCTGACCCAGAACCAAGTAGAAGAAGCCATTCAGCAGCTGAAACATAACATAGCCTTGCTGAAGGTCTAAATGGGATGGATGCACACTCCTGTCATGGCTGTACATTTCGCATCTGAGGAGGAGAGTACTTGCTGGAGGATCTCCAGGATGTTGGGAACTGTGATGTAAACTATGGGATTTATATGTGTGTTTTTAATGTTTGGTGTGAATTTTAGTTTCCGTTCTTTGAGTTAGTTACTGGTCGGCTGTGTTTCTGAAGTTAATAATTGGAAGTACTTCTATGTTTTTGAAGCCTCAGTGATTTCTTTTAAAAACAGTTTTTAAGTCTTGGCTTTAAAATGAATTGGTTTTGTGCATACTGATGGACTTTTTGTCACAGAATCCCTATAGTGTGGAAACAGACCATTTGGCCCATTGAGGTCACACCACCTCACCGAAGAGCATCCCACCCACCCCACCCCCCCTACCTGTCTCTGTAATCCCAATTTCCCATGACTAACCTCCCAACCTGCACATCCCTGAATAACATGGGGCAATTTAGCATGGCCAACCCATCTAACATGCACATCTTTGTTCTGTGGGAAGCACCCGGAGGAAACCCACACAGACTCAGGGAGAATGTGCAAACTCCACATATGATTTGGAGATGCCAGTGTTGGACTGCGGCGTACAAAGTTAAAAATCACACAACACCAGGTTACAGTCCGACAGGTTTAATTAGAAGCACTAACTTTCAGAGCGCTATTCCTTCATTAGGTGGTTGTGCTGTATAAGATTGTAAGACACAGAATTTATAGCAAAAGTTTACAATGTGATGTAACTGAAATTGTATATTGAAAAAGACCTGGATTGTTTGTTAAGTCGGTTATCTTTTAGAATGACCATGTTGGTTTCAGTTCTTTCATATGTAAATTGCAGAACTCTGAAAATTTACATTCTCAAGTGAACTTTAACAGTTGTTGTCATGTCAGCCCAGACAATGTATTGAAGGTGTGAGCTGCCCTGTATGAGACTGTCTGTGCCCCAATGGTCAGACTGATTCTCATCTATCTAACAGATTTACAGAATCTTACATGGATTCATGCAGCTTTTGAGCAAAGTAAAATGTAATTCTGCAAGTACAGATTCACCCCACAAACTTGTGTGTGTGTTGCGGGGGGGGAGTCGTGGTGGTGGTGGTGGTGGGGGGGGGTGGTTGATGAGTATCTGTGAGAGAGTGTGTATATGTGTGTGAGTGTAAAGGGGTATATGTCTGTGAGAGGGTGCCCTTTGTGGTCCCATACTTCCCAGGAACCAAAATCT
The DNA here is from genome assembly GCF_004010195.1 of Chiloscyllium plagiosum. Taxonomy (NCBI): domain Eukaryota; kingdom Metazoa; phylum Chordata; class Chondrichthyes; order Orectolobiformes; family Hemiscylliidae; genus Chiloscyllium; species Chiloscyllium plagiosum. Next base: position 7,902,035 of record NC_057719.1, read on the forward strand.
ACACCATGTTCTTCGCAGCCTGCGACACTTTACCAATGAGGATGGGCACCTCACCAAGACCTTCGCCACTCCTCTACTTCTCGCCTTTAAACAATGAACAAACCTCAAACAGATCATTGCTCGTAGCAAACTACCCGGCTTTCAGGACAATACCATGCAACCCTGTCACGGTAGACACTGCAAGACATTGTCAGAGTGTCAACACGGATACAACCATTAGACGTGGGGACACCACCCACTGTGTGCGTGGCAGGTACTCATGCGACTCAGCCAACATTGTCTATCTCACACGCTGCAGGCAAGGATGCCCTGAGGCATGGTACATTGGCAAGACTGAGTTGAGGCTATGGCAACAAATGAATGGACACCGCACTACAATCAACAGACAGGAGTGTTCCCTCCCAGTCGGAGAACACATCAACGGTCCGGGACATTCGACCTCGGACCTTCGGGTGACTGTCCTCCAAAGCAGACTTCGGGACAGGCAACAGCGTAGAGTGGCCAAGCAGAGGCTGTTAGCCAAGTTCGGTACCCATCGGGATGCCCTCAACTGGGACCTTGGGTTCATGTCACACTATAGGTGACCCCATTGCACTACACACACACTTCTACACAGACACACACACGAACACGCACACACACTCCTGCACATACATACACACGGACACTCCTACGCACACACACAAACTCCTACACACATGCACGCACATGCTCACTCCTACACACACGCACACTCCTACGCACACACACTCCTTCACACACGTGCATGCACACAGTCCTATGCACACACTTCTACTGACACACACACACTCACACAGACCTTCTAACACTCATACATACACTCCCACACTCACATATGCACCCTCTCACAGACTTGTACACCTTTACACTCACACTCACACACATACACACACTCTCTCACAGATACTCATAACCCCTCCCACTTCCACCCCACACGCACACACTCAAGCGCACACATATACATCTACATTTGTGGTGTGAATCTGCACTTGCAGAATTACATTTTACTTTGCTCAAAAGCTGCATGAATCCATGTAAGATTCTGTAAATCCGTTAGATAGATGAGAATCTTACATGGGGCACAGACAGTCTCATACAGGGCAGCTCATACCTTCAATACATTATCTGGGCTGACATGACAACAACTGTTAAAGTTCACTTGAGAATGTAAATTTTCACAGAGTTCTGCGATTTACATATGAAAGAACTGAAACCAACATGGTCATTCTAAAAGATGACTGACTTAACAAACAATCCAGGTCTTTTTCAATATATAATTTCAGTTACATCACATTGTAAACTTTTGCTATAAATTCTGTGTCTTACAATCTTATACAGCACAACCACCTGATGGAGGAGCAGCGCTTCCAAATAAACCTGTTGGACTATAACCTGGTGTTGTATGATTTTTAACTTTGTAAACTCCACACAGACAATTGCCCGAAGTTGGAATTGAACCCGGGTCCCTGGCTAAACAAGGAGCCACCGTGCTGCCCCACTTTTGTTTATCTTCAATTGTTTTATATCACAGTATGATAAACAATGTTGTTAGAGAGGTCTGAAACTTGCTTTGTTTTAGATAAAGGGAAACACCTGTGGCTGAAAGAAACTTTTTGTTTCAGATTTTATTTTGAGTGGGGCAGTCCTGTGAAACCCTTGGATTGGGATGGCTGTGTAGAAAAGTGCTCCTAAGAAGGGAAGGATGTTTGGTGAACTCGGCTACCTTAGAGTGAAGAGTTAATGGTAGTCTCAGTATTGAGCTAAAACCCTGAAGAAGTTACTTAAAGCTAGGTTTGGGTACATTTAAGTAGATGTACAATAGCTCCAAGAAGAAACTTGGCAGTTCTAGTTTAAAGGTTGAAGTCACAAGTCGCTTACACCTTCCATGGCCTTATAGCCAGGATTGCTGGTGAGAATATTGTAAGAATGGTTTGGGTACTTTCTAAGGGTTGTGTTTCAGTTACTGTACAAAGCTGCTTTGTTTCTTCTCAATTTACAAAGGAGCATTTTGGAATTGATGGGATTATGTTTTTAACCATTATTTAAAACCTTTGAAGTTGTATTTAAAGTAGATAAGTTTGATTATTCTATTTTATTCACATTTCTTCTGTAATAAACATCCATTTTATTGTTAAAGCAAAGTCTGCAGCATTGTATGCTTATATTTCAGCAAGACACCACTTTGTTAAAACCAAAATGAATCAAAATATGATCCAGTTTCCTGTCTGAGATCTGATTGTCCAACAATAATAGTGATGGATTCTCAGGGGAACGTAGCACGAATAGCCAAGATTGGCTCTAATGCAACAAGGAGTACGTCGGCTTCCAAGAGATCAGTTGTGTTAGGGGATTCTGTATTCAGAGGTACAGACAGACGTTTCTGTGGCCAGCAGAGAAAAAGCAGAATGGTGTGTTGTTTCCCTGGTGCCTGGATCAAGGATGTCTCAGAGAGGGTGCAGAATGTTCTCATGGGGGAGAGGGGCCAGCAGGAGGTCATTGTCCACATTGGAACCAACGACATTGGAAGGGAAAAGGTCGAGACTCTGAAGGGAGATTACAGAGAGTTAGGCAGAAATTTAAAAAGGAGGTCCTCAAGGGTAGTAATATCTGGATTACTCCTAGTGCGGGCAGGAATAGGAGGATAGAGCAGATTAATGCATGGCTGAGGAGCTGGTGTATGGCAGAAGGATTCACATTCTTGGTTCATTGGAATCTCTTTTGGGGTAGAAGTGAGCTGTACAAGAAGGACGGATTGCACCTAAATTGGAAGGGGACTAATATACTGGCAGGGAAATTTGCTAGAACTGCTTGGGAGGATTTGAACTAGTAAGGTGGGGGGTGGGACCAAGGGAGATAGTGAGGAAAGAGATCAATCTGAGACTGATACAGCTGAGAACATAAGTGAGTTAAACAGTCAGGGCAGGCAGGGACAAAGTAGGACTAATAAATTAAACTGCATTTATTTCAATGCAAGGGCCTAACAGGGAAGGTAGATGAACTCAGAGCATGGTTAGGAACATGGGACTGGGATATCATAGCAAATACGGAAACATGGCTCAGGGATGGGCAGGACAGGCAACTTAATGTTCCAGGATACAAATGCTACAGGAAGGATAGAAAGAGAGGCAAGAGAAGAGGGGGAGCAGCATTTTTGATAAGGGATAGCATTACAGCTGTGCTGAGGGAGGATATTCCTGGAAATACATCCAGGGAAGTTATTTGGGTGGAACTGAGAAATAAGAAAGGGATGATCACATTATTGGGATTGTATTATAGACCCCCCAATAGTCAGAGGGAAATTGAGAAACAAACTTGTAAGGAGATCTCAGCTATCTGTAAGAATAATAGAGTAGTTATGGTAGG
>NC_057719.1:7907279-7948124 GCF_004010195.1 Chiloscyllium plagiosum
GATTACAACAGGATCTGGACCAGATGAGCCAATGGGCTCAGAAGTAGCAGATGGAGTTTAGTTCAGATAAATGCAAGGTGCTGCATTTTGGGAAAGCAAATCTTAGCAGGACTTATACACTTAATGGTAAGGTCCTAGGGAGTGTTGCTGAACAAAGAGACCTTGGAGTGCAGGTTCATAGCTCCTTGAAAGTGGATAGGATAGGATAGTGAAGAAAGCGTTTGGTATGCTTTACTTTATTGGTCAGAGTATTGAGTACAGGAGTTGGAAGGTCATGTTGCGGCTGTACAGGACATTGGTTAGGCCACTGTTGGAATATTCTGTGCAATTCTGGTCTCCTTCCTATCGGAAAGATGTTGTGAAACTTGAAAGAGTTCAGAAAAGATTTACAAGGATGTTGCCAGGGTTGGAGGATCTGAGCTACAGGGAGAGGCTGAACAGGCTGGGGCTGTTTTCCCTGGAGTGTTGGAGGCTGAGAGGTGACCTTATAAAGGTCTACAAAATTATGAGGGGCATGGATAGGATAAATAGGCAAAGCCTTTTCCCTGGGGTCGGGGAGTCCAGAACTCGTGGGCATAGGTTTATGGTGAGAGGGGAAAGATATAAAAGAGACCTAAGGGATAACTGTTTCACGCAGAGGGTGGTACGTGTATGGAATGAGCTGCCAGAGGATGTGGTGGATGCTGGTACAATTGCAACATTTAAGAGACATTTGGATGGGTATATGAATAGGAAGGGTTTGGAGGGATATGGGCCGGGTGCTGGCAGGTGGGACTCGATTGGGTTGGGATATCTGGTCGGCATGGACAGGTTGCACCGAAGGGTCTGTTTCCATGCTGTACATCTCTATGATTCTATGATTCTAATGACGTCAAATCTAATATATATTTGCTTGTTGAATTAGAAGCTTGAAAATCCAGTAGTATCATTTGTTTAATGGGGTGGTTGGGATAGGAGGGAGTTTCAGGTGTGGAGGAAGGGTGTTTACCAGGTAGAACCTTCTTGGGACTTGGCACTGCATGTCAGGAGGTGGCAGTATAACTAGGATCTTGCTGAACCAGGCAGGTATTTTCAGTTTAAAAGCACTCGAGGTTCAATAGTTATGTTTTTGTCTTTCAAATGTTGAGTTGTGTCAAGTGAGGCATTTTGAATTCTGTAACACCAGGGTGAAGTCCTGATGATTACAGGTGTCTTGCTGGTAGCAAGACCAATTTGCAGTGAATTATGAGTACAGCACAAGCATAATGAACATTAAAATGCACTGTTTATACAGCATATCAATACCAATATGCTAAATATACCTTGTGATACTCTCACAAGGGATATTAAGAGTTGTAGAGTTCAGATTCATTTTAAGATTTTTTTATTCCTATTGAATATTTCTCCAACAATGAATGCTGATAGCCTCATTAAGAACCTGGTTTGAAAGAGTTACTGAGCCAGGCTCTATGACTGAGCTGAATTTACATACACTACTGAAGAAAACCGGTGCTAAGATCTCCTTGATTAATGACTGGATTTGTTAACAATTCTGTGGCTCAGTAATTCTTCTGAAGAAGCTCTTTTTTTCTCTTTCTGTCAAGGCTTCAGCAATTGTTTCATTGTTAACAATAAACAGAATAGATCGTCAATACTCAGGCTAATTGTTTTCAGAACATTTCAAATTATGAAACATTGTGCAACTATATTTAAAAAATAAGTTCATGCAATGTGGTCATTGCTGGCTAGGCCAGCATTTGTTGCCTTCGAGAAAGTGGCTTAGTGCTGCATTCTTGAAATGATGCAGTTGGGGAAGGAGGTGGGAGTGGTTACTTAGACGTAGAGTGTCATTTGAAAGGGAATATCAGAGTTTGACTCAATGACAGTGAAGGAACATTGACATAGTTCCAAGACCGGATTATGTGTGGCTTGAAGAGAAATTTGCAGATTGTGATGCTTCATGAATCTGCTTCCCTTGTCTTGGGCTTGGAAGGTGCTGTTTAATGAGATTTGGTGAGTTTCTGCATTGTGTCTTGTAGGTGGTACACCGGCTGCCACTGTGCATCCTTAGTAAAGGGGCTGAATGTTGTAAATGTCATAGAATCATTGTCGTACAACATGGAAACAGACTCTTCAGTCCAACTATCCTATGCCTACCATGTATCCAAACTAAACTCGTACCACCTGCTTGCGTTTGGCCCATTTCCCTCCAAACCTTTCGTATTCATGTATTTATCCAAATGTTTTTTAAATGTTGCAATTGTACCTGCATGCACCACTTCCTCTGGCAATTCATTTCCCACACTAACCATTCCCTGTGTATCAAAAAAAAGTTACCCTTCATATCCTTCTTTAAAACTTTCTCCTCAGGCCTTAAAAATATGCCCCTAGTTTTGAACTCCCCAACCCTAGGGAAAAGACACCTACCATTCACCTTATCTAAAACCCTCATAGTTTTATAAACGCCTAAAGGGTCACCCCTTAACCTCCTACATTCCAGTGAAAAATGTCTTAACCTACCCAGTCTATTTGTGGTGCGTAACTTTCCATCTAAGCTGTATTTGGAGCTGCTGCAAACCGTGACTGATGTGCTGATGCATTAGCATTCACATGTGGAAGTCACTGCCATGCATGGACCCTGGAGGGCAGTAGATAGGTTGCCTATCAGCAGGGTGCTTTCTCCACGGATTGTGCTAAGCATAGAATCATAGAATTTTAAAGTACAGAGATTGTGTCTGTACCAGCTCCTAAAAGAGCTACCCAGCTAGTCCCATTCTTGCACCCTATTTCCATAGCTCTCTAAATTCCTCACTTTCAAAGATATATCTAGCTCTCTTCTGAAACCTCCTATGGGACCCACCTCCACCACTCTCCCAGGCAATACATTCCAAATTTGAACAACTCTGAGTAAAGAGGTTTCCCCTCCTCTCACTCCTCTGACCTGCTGACAGTCTTGAAATTGTGACTTGCAGTTGCTGATGTATTAACTAGTGGAAACTGAATACCTTCTTAATCCTCTCAAAATTGTTCATAATTTTGAACACTTCAATAAGGTCACTTCTTAATCTTCTCTGCTGCAAGGTGAATAAGCCCAATATTTTGAATCTTTCCTTGCATCTAAAAATCCTCATCCCTGATATAATTTCAATAAATCTCCTTTGCACTCTCTCTCCAGGGCTTTACTGTCCTTCCTTAAGGTGCCCAGAACTGAGCACATCAAACATCTTGAGTGTTGTTGGAGGAGCATCAATTTGAGCAATTGGAGAGTATTCCATCGTATTCCAATTTGTGTCTTGTGGTGGACAGGTATTGGGGGGGAAAAAGATGAGTTATTTGCTACTGGATTCCTAGTCCCTGACCGGCTCTTCTAGCCACAGTGTTTACACGGCTGGTCCAGTTCGGTATCTGGTAAACGGTAGCTCTCTGGACGATACTAGTGGAGGATTCAGCAGTGGTAATGCAATTGAATGTCAAGTGGCCACGGTTAGATTATGTCTTATTAGGGGTTGGTGTGAATGTTATTTGTCATTTGTCAACCTAAAACTTGGATATTGTCCAGGTCTAGCTGTATTTGGACATGGACTGCTTCAGCATCTGAGGAGGTGGAAATGGTACTGAAAATTGTGCAATATCAGCAAACTTCACTTCTGACCTCATGATGGACCGAAGACTGTTGAAGCGCTTGAAGATTCTTCAGCCTAGGAGACTACCCTGAAGAATACCTACACAGGTGTCTTGAAGCTGAGATGACTGATCTTCAAGCACAATCTCCTTTCTTTGTGCAGGTCTAACTCCAACTAGTGCAGAATATTCCCCTGATTCTCATTCTCATTCAGTTTTGCTAGGGTTCCTTGATGCCACAGTATTTCCAGCATTCTGTTTTTCTTTTGATTTTTGTTTTCTTATGCTTGACTGCTTTTTAAAAAAAAAATCTGGGGTTGTTTTTCCCTAATACTGAGGATCCTTATTGTAATTGGAGGATTGACTATATGTGTAGTGAGCAGTGTAATATTACTACAGCTAAAGCAAATTACAGACTCTTACGGTAAAAAATGAGGCTACTTGACCTATTATGCTTGTATTGGTTTTTGAAATGGCTATACAGTAAACTTTTCTTGTTCAAGTAGATGATTGGTTCCCTTTTGAAATATTCTATTCATTCTGTTTCTGCTCCCCTGTTATTTATAATTTATGCTCATGACTTGGATGTCTGAAGTGAATGTACTATCTCTGAGTATATAGATGACCCAAAAATAGTTGGGAAGGTAATTGGTGAGGATGATGCAAGGAGTTAAGTGAGTGGTCAAAATTTGGCAGATGGAATATAATGTGAAGTTATGCACTTTGGCAGCTTAATAGAGGAGCTAAATATTATTTAAATGTATAAAAATTGCAGTGAGATGCAACACAAAAGGATTTGGGGCCCCTAGTGCATGAATCACAAAAAAGCATCCAAGTTCAGTGGGCAATAGGGAACTTTGGCGTTTATTTCAAAGGGAATAGAGTATAAAAATAGGGAAGTTTTGCTAAAACAATGCAAGGTACAACTGGAGTACTGTGAATAGTTTTGGACCCTTTGCAAAGATATACTGGCATTGGAGACAATCTAGAGAAGGTTCACTAGTTTGTTCCTGGGTATGGAGGGATTTTTTTTATCAAGTGAGATTCAGTAGGTTGAGCTTGCCCTCAGTGGAGTTTACAGTCAAGAGTGTGATGCTAGAAAAGGACAGCAGGTCAGGCAGCATCCGAGAAACAGGAGAATCGATGTTTCAGGCATTAGCCCTTCGTCAGCCCATTCCTGATGAAGGGTTTATGTCTGAGATGTCGATTCTCCTGCTCCTCAAATGCTGCCTGACTGGCTGTGCTTTTCCAGCACCACACTCCCGACTCTTGATCTCCAGCATCTGCAGTCCTCACTTTCTCCACATTAGAGTTTAGAAAAATGAAAGGTGATCTTATTGGAAAATGTAAGATTCTTGGGAGGGCTTGCCAGGGTAAATGCAGAGAGGTTGTTTTCCCTTGTGGGTGAGTAGGACCAGAAGGCATAATCTCAGTGTAAGAAGTTGTGCATTTAAGGCAGATATGAGAAAGGGTCTTTTCTCTGAGTAATGAATTCTGTGGATTTCTTTACCATAGAGAGCTGTAAAGGCAATGTCATTATGTATATTCAGAGGTATGATAGACAGGTTTCTAATGAGTAAAGGAGTCAGGGGTTATTGGGAAGAAGTAGGAAAATGGGGTGGAGGATTACCAAATGAGCTATGATCTCATTGAATAGCAGTGTACTATTTCTTTAAAGGCTGAATCATAATTGTGTTACAAAAAAGATACTTGGCTTCATAAGAAGTGTTGGAACTTAATTTACAATTCATGTTTTTGCTGCAGTGGCAGGGAATGTATGAAATAGCACCCAATTTTGTGGATATGCTCAAAGGTGAAAATTGGACTTCAGCCTGTTAGTGGTTGCCAACATTTTTGCACGGATTAAATCTTTTTAAATCTCACTTTTACAATTTGCTCTATTTAGCTAATATTTAGAACCAGATAGAAAATAATGTTGAAGCTTGAGATTTGTTTATGGGAATGTTTCAGTAAAAACAAGATCAGCCTCTTTGGACTGTGTCAGATAAAAGTGAGAGTGCAGCCTACCCCTACTAGCTTTGCCTGATTAACTTGTTTTTCTTTCATTTTTTTTGTCAATTACTGCAATATATTTCTCCTGTAGAATCTTACCCTTTGAATCCCTACATCATTTCATAGCATAGAAATTGAAAAGACAAGGAACTGGAGACTATGAATAAAAATATTTAAATTCTTCCCTGCAATAGAATGTGAGATCCCATCTTCAGTATCAATTTGAAATGGATTAAATATGTTGTGGGCTAAAGGATATTTAAATGTGAAATAAAGAATTAATGAGTTGTGTGTTTTTTGATGTCTTCTTTCGGATTATTTTCCTTATACCTCAACTCCCTTGAATCAAAGTACAATCTGCAGTAACATTGTTTAAAATAAATCATAACTTGTTACTGAGAGGTTATTTAAGAGTAATTGTACTAATTACATACACATTCAAACACAACCATCTGCAAGTACCCTCCAAAAACCACTCAGCATTCTGATTTGGAAATACATTATCATTATGTCAGTGTTTCTGAGTTGAAATCCTGGAAATTTCTCTTTAACAGCATTGTGGGTGTACCTACACAAAGTGGACCAAGTATATAATGTCTCGTCACTCTCAAATGATTCATAGCCTCTTGAAGTGCAGTGACTCTTGCAGTCATACATCTAATAAGGTTACCTCCAAACTGCAATGATGTGAAGCTTGGTAAAAGAAATCCGTTCTATGAATATGTACCATGGCCATTGTGACGGAAGACGTTATTTGTGACTTGCTACATATTGTTTCAGTGCTGAGATTGGAAGAAATCTGTTGATATTCAAATAGAGCTGTAGAAAAAATGGACATGTGGTTTGGAGGAAGCAACCTGTTTCGGGACTACACTTACAACTTGCAAAAGAAAGGTATAATTTGGAGATAGACATTTGGATTTTTGTTCCCAGTTTGGGAGTGAAACCAGTTGGGCTTCACAAATCAAGTAATCAAAACTCTTATACTTATGACAACAAGTTGAAATAGCAAGTAATTTTTTTCAGCATTCCAGACAGTTTGTTCAAATTTTTAAAGGACTAGAGTTTTAAATGTGTTCACAGCTTGACAGTGCTTTGTGTCAAATGTCAATGACACTTTTGATAGTCCCAGTGTGCTTCATAGTTCTAATGAATTTATGCTTTTATGAAGATTTATGTTTATTTTTATAAAATTCAAAAGATGTCCTTGGATCGCATCCAGTGGGGTACCTTCTAAAAGGATATCTTGACTCACCAAGCGAATCCAGAAAGTGTGATCCACATACATTATGTTTTATGCCTCTTGGTCACAAACATCAGAGATGACTCGAGGTAACTGCTGATGTTTAAATTCAAAGCTGCTTCCATGAAATACACATGTGGCATGCACTCCACCCCAAATTCCAAATGACTTCTTGGGGTTGCTGTGGGGGGAATTTCTAATTTTTGACTTCCTTTGTTATTTTGGAATAATAGGTTCTCCATCACTGCAAGCCAGAATTGTAGCTTTCAAAAAGGTAGAAGTGTTTTCCTGCTGTGAGGTAGTTGTTGTTCTTTGGGTTTTCAGAAGTAGTTGGTGATGGTGCTTTTGCAAGGAAAAGACAGTGCCATATGTTCACCAACTAGAGCTGCTGATGGTTGACTAAGACAGATGTGAGTTGAATATATACTCAAGTCAGCCTACTTTGACTTGAGAGAATGAAGACAGTGGCATTGACAGTGAAGATACTGGATGGGAGAGAGTTGCTGGGACAAAGTTAGGGAAGTGTGGAAACATTGAATCATGCAAACCGAAGAGGTCCTTTGGCCCATCAGGTCTTACCGCAAAAGCTACACTAAATCTGCTAGAGACACTTCTCACTACTAGGCCAATGCCTTGAATCCTTTGACATTTCAAGTGCTCATCCAAGTACTTATAAAGGTTGTGAGATTTCAATTCACCTTTTGCATGTCCCTGATAATTTTATACAGAACCCCCTCAACCTTCACTGCTCCAAAGAGAACAACCCTGAGTTTATCCATTCCTTTTTCGTAGCTAAAGTGCTCCATCCCAGGCAACATCCTAGCGAATCCCCTCGGCATGTCCTTCAGTGCAAACACATCCTTCCTGTATTGAGAAGACCAGAACTGAACACAGTACTCTAAATATGGCCAAAGTTGTGTACAGCTCCAACATAACCTCCCTGTTCTTATAATTTCTACCAAAGTACTTCATCTCAACTTTATCAGGATGAAATTCCATTTGCAACTAATTTGCCATTCTAACTAGTCCATTTATATCCTCCTGTAATCTACAACCTTTTCCTCACTGTCAATGACACTGTCATCTGCAAACTTATCATCCCCCAACATTCTCATGTGCATAATTTTTCCATATGAACAATAAGGGACCCATCACTGATCGCCATGGTATGCCAGTGTACACCAAGCTCCAGTCATGCAAACAACCTTCTATCATCACACTCTGTTTCCTGCCACTAAGCCAATTTTGAATCTGACTTGCCAGTTACTCTAGATTCCGTGAGATTTTACCGTCTTTGTTAGTCTACCATTTGGGGCCTTGTGAAAGGCTTAGCTGAAATCCATACAAACTACATCAACTGCACAACCCTCATCTACACATTTGGTCACCTGTTTGAAAAGTCCAACCAGATTTGTCAGGCATGACCTCCCTCTGACAAAGCCATGCTGACTATCCCTGTCTGGAACTAAAGGAGTGTTTGAGAAAATGTGTCATAGAATGTGGAGGACTAAAGGTTATGGTTAATTGTGCTTTTTTCTCATTGTCATCATATTCTACTCATAGGAAAGAACTATTTAATACTACATTTAAATGAATTTATATTATTTCAATGGTCTGTTTCCCTATGGTACTATTTTGAAACTCTAGAACTATTTTCTCCAGATGCCTTCCTAGTTCTTTGATTATTTTTCGACTGTGGAAGCTGATCATCACCGACCTTTTCTCAATAATTGGCCAATTGTAGCACACACAGGATATTTTTCTCACAATTCTTGTGGCCTTTTGCAGTCCTTGAAACCCTTTTGAAAACACTGCTGAGCTTTTACTACTCATTATCTGAGGATGGACGATCTTTTCAGCAACTCTTCAGCTTTTTGACAATTGCACAGCTTCTGTAGAAGCAAATGTAATTGTTTACATGAAATTGCTGGTGCAGAATGCCTGCCTTTACTTGTACAATTCACTGTACTCGAAAAGGTAATGGTGTGAGCATTTGGCGATACTTTGACATGAACGGAACCGTAGAGGTGTTAACGTAATACACTGTGAATGTAATCGTTAGAATGTAAGTCAGATGAGTAGAACCAAGAGAGCACAGTCACAGAGAACAATGCTAATGAAGAAGAGGGTTAGTGGGGGACAGTTCAGTTGACTGCATTGAAGACTACTAAGTGGTTGAGGAGGAGAAGTTGGAGGAATATTATGCTGCAGTCACAACTACAGGAGGGTTTGTTCATAAGTTTGTTGCTGTTTTGAACTATGGGAGGGTGACAAGGATGGTAGGAGGCATCATCATGTGAAAGATGGTTAAAATTGAGAGGCAATTAATATTAAAAGGTGTAAGCTACGAGGCTCAGGTTCAAGTCCCACCTACATAATAACATCCCTGAACAGGTTGATTAGTAAATACCATTAAATCATCTTGGTATTCTTGTGGTGCAGTGGTGGTGTCACTGTCTCTAAGCTAGAAGGCCTGGGTCCACGTCCCACCTGCTCCAGATGTGCATAATTGAATAGAAAGTACCTAGAAATTATCATGGCAGAAGCATTTAGGAGCTCAGCCCCTACCTCTGGGTCAGGACTGGGTTCAAGTCCCACCTGCTCCAGAGGTGTGTAATAACATCTGTGAGCAAGTTGATTAGAAAATATCTCCCATAGGAGTATTGAGGGTCCTGTGTTGCAGTGGTGGTGTCCCTACGTTTAGGCCAGCAGGCCTGGATTCAGGTCCCATGTGCCCCAGACCTGTAGTATGCTGAACAGGTTGATTAAAATAACACCACAGAAACATTTGAACTGGTCCTGACCGATGGTTATGTGTGTAGCAGAGAAGCTACCTCTTGCGATCTTCTAAGTGGAGGATTCTTGTGGCACAGTGGTAGAGTTCCACCTGCTCCAGTGTGTGTCGTAACATGCCTGAATAGGTTAATTTTTTTTGAAAAACAAGAATTGTGTGGCTTTCATGGTGCAGTCAAAATGGTTTTGGGAAAAAAAATTCCTAAACACTAGTTAATTTGAAATAAATTTGCCTAAAAATATTAGCATATATAAATTTTTATGCATTGGAACTGATTGATTGAAGACAAAAAGAAGTGTATCTTTTCACATTCCTCTGAAAACCCTCAAAACACTTTTATGTAAATTGCTGTGTATGCATTACACTGCATGTTATTAAATTTTCAACACTGGCCACTGTAAGATCCTACAAATCCTAGGCAATGAATAACACTTTGAAAGATTTTGGTGGTGCTGGTTTGGAAAGCCAGGAGGGTGATAGAAAATTATTTACCTCCCTGAGGTATCTGGGACCATTGGCTCAATGTCTTCTGAACAGTTCATTCTTCTTTGTGATCTTACTGAATTACTACCTCTTGAACTCTAATTTGAATCCACCAACATTGTTCTGAGAATCTTAACTGGAGAATTTAAGGAGACTGAGTGAATTGAATTTAGGAAGGTCTTAACTCGTTTCTTGTTGCTAGTTTAATACAGAACCACCTACAAATCACAAATGGAATTACACTTGACAAGTCCTATGCAAGCATCATGTTTTGCTGGTATTTGTATGAAAAATAGAAATACTGCATAGGCATCTCTGAGTATGGATTTAAAACACATTGTTTCAGTATTACAGAAGAAGCTTTATATTGCACATTACTGAAGTGAGAACACTGCACTTCTGTGCTGACATTGTTACATTGATGAATTCAAAAATATTTATGCTGCCAATAAATCATCAAACTAGAACAACTTTGTAATTGCTAAGTACACTATCTTAAGACTTGTGAATGACATTCAGAATCTAAATCATAGAGTCATAGAGATGTACAGTATGGAAACAGACCCTTCAGTCCAACTCGTCCATGCTGACCAGATATCCCAACCCGATCTAGTCCCACCTGCCGCACCCAGCCCATATCTCTCTAAACCAGACCTGGGCATTTTATGGCCCAGGGGCCATATCCGGCCCTTTGGTCGTTCCTGTCCGGCCCGTATGAGGTCAGTCTTAAATTAGAACATAAATGAAAATGTATTTACGCCATGCACGCAATACAACTGTGTTGCTTTTGTTTTGAAAAGTATGCTTTTTTTATTTACGTATGGACGCACATGCCCGTGTATGTGCATGCGTGAACAGCTAAAAGTGGTGCTTGCTGGTCAGCCCTCAAAATGTCAGCTCACGCCAAGACAAGTTATGTCATATCCCACAAAATCGCGAGAAACAGTAAACCGTTTTCTGATGGAGAGTTTATTTAGGAGTGCTTGTTGGACTCTGCAGAACTAATATGCCCGGAGAAAAAGGAGGCATTTGAGAATGTGCCCCTCTCCTGACACACTGTAACGAGAAGGATTGGGGACATCGTGAGAAATCTGGAGCTTCAGCTGCAGCACAGAGTGGTCAACTTTGACTTTTTTCCATGGCTTTGGATGAGAGCTGCGTCGTACGTGACACAGCCCAGCTACTCATCTTCGTACGTGGGATAACTACGGACTTTAAAATCATGGAGGAGCTGGCAGCCATGCAGTCAATGAAAGGAACAACAACTGGTAATGGTTTGTTAATGGAGATAAATGCATATTTGGATACGTTGGGACTAAAATGGGACAAGCTGGCGGGTGTGACAACGGATGGTTGTCCAAATCTAACGGGAAAAAATGTTGGACTCTTAAAGAGAATGCAGGATAAAGTGACAGAAATTGACCCTGAAGAGAAATTGGCATTTTTGCATTTATACATCAGGAAGTATTGTGTAAGTCAGTACTAAAAATGAACCATGTGGTTGATGTTGTAACTAAAATAGTTAACTTCATCAGGGCAAGTGCTTTGAATCACAGGCAGTTTGTTGCAGTTTTGGAGGAAAATGAGACTGAACATCGTGACATAGGCTACCACACAGCCGTCAGGTGGCTCAGCCTGGCAAAATGCTGAAAAGTGTGTGGGACCTGAGAGAAGAGATTCAAGATTTCTGTGTGAAGAAAGGGAACGGCATTCCACAGCTTTCAGATACAGACTGGATTGCAGACCTTGGTTTTGTTGTTGATGTGACTGCACTTATGAATGAATTAAATGTGAAACTGCAGTGCAAGGACCTTTTTGTGCATGAAATGTATTAGGTGAAGTCTTTTATGAGAAAGTTGCAGCTTCTCTCAAGCCAAATGGAGGACAACATTCTCACCCACTTGCCAACACTGAAGGAAGCCGCACCTTCAGCTGATCACCTCCACAGGTACTCATCTATGTTAGAAGCACTGCATGGTGAATTTTCAAGGCGATTTCAAGACTTTAAAACGGTTGAGAATGAAATGCACATGATTTTTTTCCCCATTTACATGTGTGGAGAATGCACCTAGTGATATTCAGCTTGAACTCATTGACCTGCAGTCTGACACACTTCTGGCAGAGTACTTTAGATCAGTCTTACTGCTTGATTTTTATTCTTCCCTCAAAGAGGAGAACTTTCCACACATGAGGAGACATGCTCAGAAGATTCTAGTCCACTTTGGATCCACCTATATATTTGAACAGACATTCTCAGTGATGAAGATCAACAAATCCAAATACCGATCCTCTATCACTGATGATCACCTCTCAGCTGTCCTTCGCATATCCACCTCAGACATTCAACCAGATTTCAGTGCACTTGTTCAAGCCCAAAATAGACTGGCTTTTTCTCACTAAACAAGTAAAATGAACTGAAAAACATCAAAAGCACTTACTGCTTTTTGTATAGAGTTGTTTGTTGTTTGTAATACTGAACAATAATGAAACAACTTTTCATTATTGGTTTGTGAGAAACATGTTAAAAATAAAATGAAATACTGAAATTATTGTTTTTACTGTTTATTGCTTCTATATTTGACCCACTCCACAATTTCATATCTTTATTGTAACAGAATATCCTTATTCTTTTGATTATAAGTTTCAGTGCAAAACTATATAATTTAGTACTTTTTACAATGGGCGAAAATTAATACTGAGCAGAATTATGTTCAACTTATTGTTGCTTCGGCCCTCCAACACAACTCAGGTTTCTCATGTGGCTCCTTGGAAGACTTAATTGCCCACCCCTGCTCTAAACCCTTCCTATTCATATACGCATCCAGATGCCTTTTAAATGTTGCAATTATACTAGCCTCCACCCCTTCCTCTGACAGCCCATTCCACATGCGCACCACCCTCTGCATGAAAAAGTTGCCCCTTTGGTCTCTTTTATATCTTTCCCCTGTCACCCTAAACCTATGCCCTCGAGTTCTGGACTTCCCTACCCCAGGGAAAAGACCTTGTCTATTTACCCTATCCATACCCCTCATGATTTTGTAAACCTCTATAAGGTCACCCCCTCAGCCTCCCAATCTCAAGAGAAAACAGCCCCAGCCTATTCAACCTCTCCCTATAGCTCAAATCCCCCAATCCTGGCAACATTCATGTAAATCTTTTCTGAGCCCTTTCAAGTTTCACAACATCCTTCCGATAGACCAGAATTGCCCGCAATATTCCAACAGTACCCTAACCAATGTCTTGTACAGCTGCAACATGACTTCCCAACTCCTGTACTCAATACTCTGACCAATAAAATAAACTAGTGTTTTCAAGATAGCTGAACTGAACTACTGTGGCCTTTGTATAAATTAGTTCTATTTAAAATCATTAAAATAACCCTACATTTGCTATTTCTAGTTCATATTTATAGAATTGTAGAGTCAAACAGTACGGAAACAGGTCCTTTGGCCCAACTGACTCATGCATTTCACTTATATCCCTCTAAACCTTTTCTATCCATTTTCCTGTCTAAATGTCTTTTAAACATTGTAATTGTACCCACCTCTACCACTTCCTCTGGCAGCTTGTTCCATAAACGAACCACCCTTTGTGCGATAAAGGTTGCCCTCAGGTCCCTTTTAAATCGTTCCTCTCTCACCTTAAAACTATGCCCTCTAGTTTTGGATTCTCCTATCCTGGGGAAAAGACCTGGGCTATCCACCCTATCTATGCCTCCCCCACGATTTTATAAACCATTGTAAGGTCCCCCACAGCCTCCTATACCCTAGGGGAAAATAGTCCCATTCTATCCAGCCTCTCCTTCTAACTCAAACCTTGCAGTCTCTGTAACATCCTTGTAAATCTTCTTTGCACAATTTGCAGTTCAATAACATCCTTCCTGTAGCACGGCGACCAGAATCGTACAGGATATTCCCAATGTGGCCTTACCAGTGTCTAGTACAGCAGTAGTTGAAAAGTGGTGCACTAGAAAAGCACAACAGGTCAGGCAGCATCCGAGGAGCTTACTTTTTAATGTACTTGTGAATGATTGATGAACATTTTGTTCCCAGCACTTAAAAAATAAAATCCAAATTCATCAGGTCAAAATAATCTAAAGAGTTTAATTAAAGGATAAAATCACACAACACCAGGTTATAGTCCAACAGGTTTAATTGGAAGCACAGTAGCTTTTGGAGCAACGCTCCTTCATTAGGTGATTGTGGAGGGCTCGATCGTAACACAGACTTTATAGCAAAAATTTGCAGTGTGATGTAACTGAAATTATACATAGAAAAATTGATTGTCTGTTAAGCCTTTCATCTTTTAAAGATGAAGGAGCGTCGCTCCGAAAGCTAGTATGCTTCCAATTAAACCTGTTGGACTATAACCTGGTGTTGTGTGATTTTTAACTTTGTACACCCCAGTCCAACACCGGCATCTCCAAATCTTAATTAAAGGAAATAGCAATAAGTTATTTCAGTATGCGTCTGTGCTAATTTAAATGAAATTTACAGGCAAGAGGTTTTGAAAGGTGGCAAAGGGATATCGCTTTAAGCAAAAAAAACAAAGTAGTTAAATGCTATTGATAGCTTAAAAACAATACTTTGTCTCCATTATTGGCGATTTCCATCACTGTCGTATTTTTTATATTGTATAACAAATGTTGGTATTTGAATTCATAACCATTTTTCGTTGCAGACATCTTGCTGTTCCTTATTTTTCAATACATTTGTCACAGGTAATGTGGTTGAGAAGACAAATGGCTCTTTTCATGAATGTTGTCGGATTAAAGTACCCTAACTGTTCCGTATTTTTTTCAAAAGCAGCAGCACTGTGTTTACCTTCCAAGTCCTCAAGGAACATGTAATTCATTTATGGTAGTAAGCAAATGGCTTACTTTCATTGTGTTTTGTCTTGTTTTCTTCATTGTAATGAAATGGCATGCTGATAGTTTGCAATCAAATTTCCCAGTGAATGATTTTGTGAATGAAGTTGTTAATATGTGAAATTAATTGCTTATGGAATTCTGTTTCTCGTCTTATGCCATTTTAAAATTTAGCTGAGTAGTTTGCCTTATTGTCTCCTAAGCTTTGAGAGCATTGAATTGCGTTAAATTAAGCTGTTACTTCCTGGGAAAAGACACTAACCAACATTAAATGAATTAAAGTAATTGAATTTGTTTGCTTTTTTTTGTGCAAACATTTTTTTGAAGATCTATTAGGATAAAATTATTTATAAAACATTTGCAATTAGCTGGAGATACTGTGCCTCTGTGGTCTTCCCAGAGTTGTCAGTAACTGGAAAAATAGAAGTTGCTATGGTGATAGTAGTAGTCTAATCACCCTTACAATGTGTATTCGCAAAGTGCTGACATCAGTCAATATATTGAAGGCCCCAGTAACTGAAGATTTATTTTTCTGAAGTTTCCCTGTTCCTTTTAAGTGCTAGCACGATTTTTTTGTGTTAAGTAATTACAATAATTTATTGTGCTCTCCTTCATTTCCCTCCCTCCCAGTTTTCCTTACTCAGTTTTATGAATTTCTTTCTTAAAAACACCCTCTCTCAAACCACCAAAGTTATGAATTCATATTTTAAGAAATGAATTTGCACGTATGTAGCATATTTTTGCTATTCTCAGAAATATCTTAAAGTGCAATCAGCACTCGCTACGGCCCCAGCATTAACTGCTTAAGTCTTGCCCTGATTTGCCTTCCCAAAATGAAACATCTGGCATTTATCTTGATTAAACACCATCTGCCACTCCTCAACCCATCAGCCTATCTGATCAAGGTCTGAGGAAAGGTCACTCGAACTGAAATGTTTACTCTGATTTCTCTCCACAGCTGCTGCCAGAGCTGCTGAGTTTTTCCAGCAATTCCTGTTTTTGTTTCTGATTCAAAGCATCTGCAGTTTTTTTGGTTTTTACTTTTGATTAAGATCCCGTCGTACTCTGAAATGACCTTATGATTGTGATTTCCTCTAACTTGTATCACATTGTTTTGGATGTACAGTCAGTATTCTGTTGGCTTAATTGATAGATGTTGGTTGGATATGTTGAAAGTAGATTCTGTTAGTAGCTCTAGATTTCTTCGAACTGTATTCTTAGCCATTTTAATGTAACTCATGGAATATATGACCATTTTTATTTTGCATGAACGGAATGCATTTATGCTCATCTTCATTAAGTTGCACCTGTCGTTGTTCTGTCCACTTTCATATTTTGTTCGACTTGTTAATTTCTGAGCTGCCTTCTCTAAGTGCTATTGTCCCTTCTAATTTGAGTTTTCAATTTGATCAGTTTGCTTTGTGTTTCTGAGTGTAATTCATTGATTTGCTCAAAAATCAGACATGGGATGTGGCACAATGGCATAATTTTTAATTCCCTTCCCCATCCCCAATTGTCTTTGAAAGCAGCACCATCTTGAATTAACACAGAGTATGTGTTCAAGGTATTCCCAGGGTGTTATTGGTTAGAGTTTCAAGATTTTAACGCATTGACTTTGAAGGAAAATCAATCAATTTCCAAGTTAAGATTTTGTTTCCCTGCACCTGCTGTCCTTGTCGTTGTGTGGTACTTTGAGTAAGGCGTGCTGTTGGTGGAGGTGGTATATGATCATCCACTCAAGGGGCTACTTTGTTCTGGATGGTGTTGGCCCCCTTGAGTGTTGTTGGAGCTGCACTCGAATGAGTGCAGTTAGGGACTATTCCATCACACTGCCAAGTTGTGTCTTGTGTTGATGTTACTTCTGGAGCAGTCGCATTGAAGAGGCGATGGCCTAGTCGTATTATCAGTCGACTATTAATCTAGAGACTCACATAATGTCCTGGTGGCCCAGGCTCCCATGGAGTCCCATCATGGCAGATAGTCAAATTTGAATTCAGTAAAAATCTGGAGTCTAATGAAGACGAGTAAAACATTATTGATTGTCATAAAACCCCATCTGGTTCACTATATCCTTGCCTGGTCTGGCCTCCATGTGACTCCATGTAATATGATTGAGTCTTAACTGCCCTCTGGGCAACTAGGAATTGGAAATAAATGTTGGCCTAGTCAGTGATACCCACCTCCCATGAGGAATTAGAAAAAAATCTCAAAATGAAATCTGACTTGAGAGATCTTTAACATTGTGGTCATTCATTGAACCATAATACTTCAGATTTGTTTTAACAATAAAAAAACTTTTTTTTAAACTCAAAAATATAAAAAAAGGGCTGCCTAAACGTAACACAGTTGAAAAGATTTCAAAGACCTGGGAAAGCAATATCTCATCTACTGCTCAACACCATCACTTTGCAGTTAATCAAGTCCAGCGAAATGTTCCTTCCCTATCAAATCGGTAAATGCTTCTTTTTAGTTCTGGTCCTTTGAGCTGGGAAACCTTTTCTTTTGACTCTCCCAACTGAGATCCTAACACTGAGATAACGTATTCCCTTAGCTGATCTGATTTTTAAATAAAAATTCCTTTTCCAGGAAAATTATCCTTAAATTTGAATTAATTTAAGGCCTCTTTCGATTGACCCAAAAAACTTTCCCATATTAGTTTTTATAAGCTAAAAAATTCTTGATTATTCTAACTCCAAAAACAAGCTAATTTATTTCAATGTTTTTTCTCTCTCCTGTTGTAAAACTAAACAATATAAACAAACTTGCATTAATTCTCTCAGAGGCTTCCAATCATCTGATCACTGACACATACTGCTTCTTCAAAGTCTGACCTAGATAAACCCAGTCACAAAAAAATAGACTAACACCCAGATGCCACTAGTTTAAAATCTCAGAAAAAGATATATAATATATGTAATCAGATAACTTTCTATCGTGATTTTAGATGGTATCCAGGCTTTGGAGCATTTTTAAAATTCATTCATGGGATATGGCTGCCACTAGTCAGGCCAATTTCTATTACTCATTTCTAATTGCCCAGAGGATAGTTAAGTGTCAATCACTTTAAGTTACATGAAGGCCAATCCAGGTAAGGATGATAGTTTCTTTCCCAACAGGACATTAGTGAACCAGTTTGGTTCTCTTTTGTCAACCAACAATGGTTTCATGGTCATCATTGGACTTCTAATTCCAGATAGAGTCGGAGAGTCATATAGGTATACAGCACGGAAACAGACCCTTTGGTCCAATGTGTCCATGCTGCTGAGATATCCCATATAGATATGGTCCCATTTGCCAGCATTTGGCCCATATCCCTCTAAACCCTTCCTATTTATATTTCCATCCAGATGCCTTTTAAGTGTTGTAATTGTACCAGCCTCTGGCAGCTCATTCCATACATGCACCACTCTCTGCATGAAAATGTTGCCCCTTAGGTCCCTTTTATATCTTCCTGTCTCACATTAAACCTATGAAGAGAAAATGAGGTCTGCAGATGCTGGAGATCAGAGATGGAAATGTGTTGCTGGAGAAGCGCAGCAGGTCAGGCAGCATCTAGGGAACAGGAGAATCGACGTTTCGGGCATTAGCCCTTCTTCAGGAATGCCCAGAGGATAGTTCCTGAAGAAGGGCTAATGCCCGAAACGTCGATTCTCCTGTTCCCTAGATGCTGCCTGACCTGCTGCGCTTCTCCAGCAACACATTTCCATCTCACATTAAACCTATGCCCTCTAGTTTAGTACTTCCCCACTCTGGGTAAAGACCATGCCTATTTACCATATTCATACCCATCATGATTTTATGAAACTCTATTACATCACCTCTCAGCCTCCGACGGTCCAGGAAAAATAGTCTCAGCCTATTCAGCCTCTCCCTACAACTCAAACCCTCCAACCCTGGCAACATCATTGTAAATCTTGTCTGAAACCTTTCAAATTTCCCAACATTCTTCCTATAGGAGGGAGATCAGAATTTCACGCAATGCTCCAAAAGTGACCTAATGTCCTGTACAGCTGCAACATGACCTCTGAACTCCGATACACAATGCACTGATCAATAAAGGAATGCATGCCAAATGTCTTCTTCACTATCCTATCTACCTGCGACTCCACTGTCAAAGAACTATGAACCAGCACTCGAAGATCTCTTTGTTCAGCAACACTCCCCAGTACCTTACCTTTAAATGTATAAGTCCTGTCCTGATTTGCCTTTCCGAAATGCAGGACTTCACATTTATCTAAATTAAACACCATCTGCCAATCCTTGGTCCACTGGCCCATCTGATGAAGGTCCTGTTGTACTCTGAGGTAACCTTCTTCGCTGTCCAGTACACCTCCAATTCTGGTGTCATCTGTAAACTTACTAACCATACATCCTATGTTCACATCCAAATCATTTATATAAATTACCAAAAGCAGTGGACCCAGTGGACTGACCTTCATGGCACACTGCTGGTCACAGGCTTCCAGTCTGAAAACTATTCACCACCACCCTCTGTCTTCTACCTTCAAATCAATTCTGTATACAAATGGCGAGTTCTCCTTATATTCCATGTAATCTAACCTTGCTAACCAATCTACCATGAAGAACTTTGTTGAATGCCCTATGGAAGTCCATACAGATGACATCCACTGCTCTGCCGTCATCAGTCCTATTTGTTACTTCTTCAAATGTTCATTTAATTGAAGTTCCACCATCCACCATGGCAGCATTTGAACCTAGATCCTCAGAACATTACTTGGGTCTCTGGATTGATAGTCTCGTGATGATACCATTAGGCCGGCACCTCCCTTAACAAGATGAGCTACTTGTCCCAAAATTCCTCGCCTCTCCATGCTGTGATAGTCACAGTATTTTGTATGCATGGAGGTCAATTACCTTCATTGGCTGGACCACTGGATTGTCAATGCAGAGTAATGCCAATAGCATGGGGTCAATTCCTGCATTGACTGAGGTTGCTACAAGGGATGCTCCTTCTCAACCTCTCCCCTTGCCTGAGGTGTGGTTTCTAAATTCTTGGAAGAGCAGGGTCAGATTAAAACAATGCAACATGGATTTAGTAAGGGGAGGTCGTGCCTGACAAACCTGTTAGAATTCTTTGAAGAGGTGACAAGTTGGTTAGACCAGGGAAACCCAGTGGATGTGGTCTATCTAGACTTCCAAAAGGCCTTTGATAAGGTGCCACATGGGAGGCTGCTGAGTAAAGTGAGGGCCCATGGTTTTCGAGATGAGCTACTGGCATGGATTGAGGATTGGCTGTCTGACAGAAGGCAGAGAGTTGGGATAAGAGGTTCTTTTTCGGAATGGCAGCCGGTGACAAGCGGTGTCCCACAGGGTTCAGTGTTGGGGCCGCAGCTGTTGACATTATATATTAATGATCTGGATGAAGGGACTGGGGGCATTCTAGCGAAGTTTGCCAATGATACGAAGATAGGTGGACAGTCAGGTAGTACTGAGGAAGTGGGGAGGCTGCAGAAGGATCTAGACAGTTTGGGAGAGTGGTCCAGGAAATGGCTGATGAAGTTCAATATAAGCAAATGCGAGGTCTTGCACTTTGGAAAAAAGAATACAAGCATGGACTACTTTCTAAATGGTGAGAAAATTCAGAAAGCCAAAGTACAAAGGGATCTGGGAGTGCTAGTCGAGGATTCTCTAAAGGTAAACATGCAGGTTGAATCTGTGATTAAGAAAGCGAATGCAATGTTGTCATTTATCTCAAGAGGGTTGGAATATAAAAGCACTTTTGTGCCACTGAGACTTTATAAAGCTCTGGTTAGGCCCCATTTGGAGTACTGTGCCCAGTTTTGGGCTCCACACCTCAGGAGGGACATACTGGCACTGGAGCGTGTCCAGCGGAGATTCACATGGATGATCCCTGGAATGGTAGGTCTAACATACGAGGAACGGCTGAGGATCCTGGGACTGTACTCATTGGAGTTTAGAAGGTTAAGGGGAGATCTAATAGAAACTTACAAGATAATACATGGCTTGGAAAGGGTGGACGCTAAGAAATTGTTTCCGTTAGGCGGGGAGACTAGGACCTGTGGGCACAGCCTTAAAATTAGAGGGGGTCAGATCAGAACAGAAATGCAGAGACATTTCTTCAGCCAGAGAGTGGTGGGCCTGTGGAATTCATTGCCGCGGAATGCAGTGGAGGCCGGGAAACTAAATGTCTTCAAGGCAGAGATTGATAAATTCTTGATGTCACAAGGAATTAAGGGCTATGGGGAGAATGCGGGTAAGTGGAGTTGAAATGCCCATCAGCCATGATTGAATGGTGGAGTGAACTCGATGGGCCGAATGGCCTTACTTCCACTCCTATGTCTTATGGTCTTATGACCCTCAGGTTAAACTGTCACTAGTCAGCTCTCTAATGAGAGGGTAGTCCTATGTTCC
Source organism: Chiloscyllium plagiosum (assembly GCF_004010195.1). NCBI lineage: Eukaryota > Metazoa > Chordata > Chondrichthyes > Orectolobiformes > Hemiscylliidae > Chiloscyllium > Chiloscyllium plagiosum. The sequence goes on from NC_057719.1 coordinate 7,928,673, forward strand.
AGTGATTTTATCTTTTGCTTTATATACATTTGGTCTCTTTAAATTATTGTACATGGATGAGCAATGTAAAAAAAAGAAATTGTTTGTTAACTTGAGAAAAGAAAAGGTCAAGGATACATTGGGCAAGAGATAATTTATCACAAATTACGCAGTTTTTAATCTGCCCCAAACCCATAGCATGAAACAGCTGGTCCAGGTATGTTTCTAGTCAAATTAACCACTTAAGTGTTGGTTGATGATTGTCAATGAATGTCAAGAAGATGGTTAGACTTTCTCTAGTTGGCGATAATCATTGTCTGCACTTATGTGGCAGGAATGTTATTTGCCTTTTCTAAGAACATCTAGAATATTGTCCAGGTCTTGGTGCATGCGAGCGTTACAATCTGCAAACATGTGCACTTATGATGGAAGATTATTTATGAATGAGCTGAAAATAGTTGGGACTATAAAACCTTGCTAAGAATCTCCAACAGTATTGTCCTGAGGCTGAGATCATTCACTTCCAACCAAGGACCTTTGTGCTAGCTACCACCTGAGCCAGTAGAGGGCACTTCACCTATACCCATTGACTTTGATTCTGCTGTGGCTTCTGAGGAATCATAGGATCACAGAATTATACTGTCCCTTCGGCCCACTGTGTCTGTATTCCTGAAAGAGCTACCCTGGTAGTCCCACTCTCCAGCCCAATCTCTGTAGCCCTCTAAATTCCTCGCTTTCAAACATGTATTCGGCTTGCTTTTAAAACCTCCTACCGAATCTGCCTCCACCACACCCCCAGGCAGCACATTCCAAATCCTAACAATTCTCTGAATAAAGGAATTTCTCCTCATCTCATTCTTACGCCTTAAATGATAGTCTTGAAATTGTGACTTATAGTTACTGACATATCAACTAATGGAAACAGAATATCCTTCTTTATCCCATCAAAATTGTTCGTAATTTTTAACACCTCAATAAGGTCACATCTTAATCTTTTCTCCTCAATGGAGAATAAGACAAATTTCTTGAATCTTTCCTTGCATATAAAATCCCTCATTCCTGGTATCACTTCAGTAAATATCCTTTGCACTCTCTCTGGTTTTTAACATCCTTCCTTAAATAAGGTGCCCAGAACTGAACACAATACTCCAAATGTGGTGTGACCAATGCTTTGTAGAGATGTGGCATCACTTCCTTGCTTTTACATTCTGTGCTGTATTGAAAAGCAAAGGATTGCATAAGCCTTGTTAACAACTGTTTCAGCTTGCCTGGCCACCTTCAGAGAATTATGCACGTGAACCCTGGGGTCTCTCTGCTCCTGTACCCCTATCAAAGTTGTACTATTGAACCTGTATTGTCTCTCCATGTTACTTCTACCTGAATGGATTATCTTACATTTTTCTGCATTGGAATTCATCTGCCAGGATTCTGTCCATTTGACCAACTTGGCATTGTCTCTCTGAAGTCACTTAGAATCATCCCCACAATTAAATATTCTCCTTTGATTAGCATAATCTGAAAATTTAAAGATATGTCCCTCAACACCCACCTCCACATCATTTATGTAAATCAAAAGGCAAGGGCCTCAACGCTGATTCCTGGGGAGCACTACTTTCAACCATCTCCAGTCTGTAAAAGGCACATCTGTACCTACGTTTTAGCAACTTATACCCATTAATTCCAAACATTTCTAATTTGTCAACCAACCTGCTATGTGGCACTATCTCAAATGAATGTCAAAATATATAACATCCACAGCAGTACCCTCATCTATTGCCTGTGTCACCGTCTCAAACAACTCAATTAAATTAGTCACACATGACCTTCCCCTAATAAAGCCACGATGATTGACTAGTATGAGTGAATTTTTATCTTAGTGTTTTTTTATCTTAACTCATATTATGGCCTTGATCAGTTTTCCAACTATTGATGTCAACCTGACAGGTCTGTGGTTTCCTGGTTTTCTTAAACAATGGTGTCACATTTGCAATCCTCCAGTCCCCAGGAGTAAGTTTTGTTCAGGGAGGCCTGGAAAACTTTTATCAACGGCTCTGTGATTTGCTCCCTTACCTTTTTCATCAGTCTGGCAGTATTCTCTGCGCTCCTCCGCCCTTGAGCCCCGCCCCTCCAACCGCCACCAGGACAGAACCCCACTGGTCCTCACCTACCACCCCACCAATCTCCATGTACAGCGCATCATCCGCCGTCACTTCCGCCACCTCCAAACAGACCCCAGCACCAAGGATATATTTCCCTCCCCTCCCCTATCAGCTTTCCGTAGAGACCACTCCCTCCGCGACTCCCTTGTCAGATCCACACCCCCCACCGACCCAACCACCACTCCCGGCACCTTCCCTTGCAACCGCAGGAGGTGCAACACTTGCGCCCACACCTCCCCCCTCACTTCTCTCCAAGGCCCCAAAGGAAACTTCCATATCCGCCACAGATTCACCTGCACCTCCACCCACACCATCTACTGCATCCGCTGCAGCCGGTGTGGCCTCCTCTATATTGGGGAGACAGGCCGCCTACTTGCGGAGCGATTCAGAGAGCACCTCTGGGCCACCCGGACGAACCAACCCAACCAACCTGTGGCACAGCATTTCAACTCCCCCTCCCACTCCACCGAGGATATGCAGGTCATTGGACTCATCCACCGCCAAACCACAACAACCCGACGGTCGGAGGAGGAACGTCTTATCTTCCGACTGGGAACCCTCCAACCACAGGGGATGAACATGGACTTCACCAGTTTCTTCATCCCCCCTCCCCCCAACTTGTCTCAGCCGAATCCCTCCAGCCCGGCACCGCCGTCCTGACCTGCAGTCTTCTTCTTGACCTCTCCGCCTCCATCCTACTCCGACCTATCACCCTCACCTTGACCTCTTTCCACCTATCACATTTCCAACGCCCCTCCTCCAAGTCCCTCCTCCCTACCTTTTATCTTCTCCTGCTGAACACTCTCTGCTCATTCCTGAAGAAGGGCCTGTGCCCGAAACGTCGAATCTCCTGTTCCCTGGATGCTGCCTGACCTGCTGTGCTGTTCCAGCAATAAAGTTTCAACTTTGATCTCCAGCATCTGCAGACCTCACTTTCTCCTGGCAGTATTCTCTACCTAGAATACTGCCAGACCTTTTAGCAACTCTTCTTTATCCATCACTACACCGTTGACTTGCTCAATACCCACATTTTCAATGGGCCATACCTCTGCCATGCCCTTTGCTTCAGTGAGCAGTTAACTCTGTTTGTTTCTCTATCTTTTTACTATTAATATGTTTGAAGAGCATTTTATTATTGTTTTTGTCACCCTGTCCTTGTGCCTTCTCTTAGCCTTCCTTATTTCAGCCTTGGCCTCTCTCCTGCATTTGAGACACTTTTCCTGATTTCTATTGCTCTTGTTATTTTGGTATGCATCATATACCTCCCTTTTCTTTCTTATTTTCTCAACAATATCCTCAGTTATCCAGAGCACAATAACTTTGGCTACCCCAGATTTATTTCTCCTAGGTATGTACCTAGCTTGTACTCTATTCATCTTTCTTTTGAAAGTCTCCGATTTTTCATCCACTGTTTTATCCACAAAATGCATTTCCAGTCAAACTGCTCCAGTTCAACTTTTAAGTGTCTAAAAGCTTCCCTTTTTCAGTCTGGAATCTTAAACCTGGACTGCTTTTTATCCTTTACCGACTTAATGTTGATCCCTATTTTATATCTTAAATATAATCATTCTTGATCAAAAGCTGTCTTAATATCAAGGCCAGTCAATCTCACCTCACCATTCTACTGTTTTGTCCATGTTTGGACCAAAGGTGTGATGAAGTCTGGAGTCGAGTTTAAGCCAAAGTGAGCGAAAGTGAGTAAGCAACTGGTGAGTAAATGTGGCTTGCCAGCATTGCTGACTGTACCTTCTATCACTTTGCTGGTGATTGACTTCGTTGAGCAGGCTGGTAATTAGCCGCTTTAGATTCATCTTGCTTTTTCTGGATGCAACATACCTGGGCAATTGTTCACTTTGTCATGGAGTTGCCAGTGTTATAGCTGTACTGGAGCAGCTCAACCAGTAGTTCTAGAGTACAATTTTGAGCGTTAAAGTTGGGCTGTTGTCAGGGCCAATGGCATTTTCTGCAAACTAGAAACAGTAATAGTGTTTACACTGATCACTGTGGTACCTCAGTCAATATTTTGATACCCTCATACACTCTCAAGATCTCAAAGTAAGTATCCTTGTTTCTTATGTTTTAACCAATGTTTTCTCCTTGTCAGAAACAAAAACAGAAGTTGTTGGAAAAGCTCAGCAGGTCTGGCAGCATCTGTGAAGAGAAATCGGAGTTAACGTTTTGGGTCCAGTGATCCTTCCTCAGATCTGGAGTTCCTCAGTTCTGAGGACAGGTCACTGGACCCAAAACATTAACTTTTTGTTTTTGTTTCTGATTTACAGCATCCACAGTTCTTTTGGTTTTTATCGCTGTCTCCTGTTCCTTCAACTTTGAGGTTAACTAAGAATCAGCCGAGTGAAAACTCAGTCACTAGAAATGTTCAAAGGTGAGAAGGATGAGGTTTTGGATAAACTGTCATACAAACATATGAATTAGAAGCAGGTGTTCGCTTTTAGCCCCGAGAGCTACTGACGCTACTCCACCATTCAATACAATCATGGTTGTTCTGATTGTAATGGCACATCTGCATTCCAACCTACTCTTGATAACCTTGACCTTGCTTAACAAAACTGTACCTACCTCTGCCTTAAAAATAATCAAAGGCTCTCCTTCCATCATTTTTTTCATTTTTCCAAAGATTCATGATCCTTTGAGTTTAAAAAAAATGCCTCCTCTGTTTTAAATGCTCAGTCCTGATTTTTAAACAGTGACCCCTATTTCTGGACTTTTCATAAGAGGAAACATCATCCCCACATCTATCTTGTCAAGACCCCTCATCGTATCATGTTTCAGTCAAGTCACCTCTTAGCCTTCTAAAGTCCAGTGATTATAAGCCTATATGTCCTAAGCTTTCTCATAAGACTGACTCCCCTGCTGCCAGTCTAGGTATTAGTCTAACAAATCTTCTCTGAACTGCCTCCTATGTATTTGCATCCTTCCTTCAATAAGATGACCAGTACTGTGCATAGTAATTCAGATGCAGTCACACCAGTGTCCTGTGTAACTGAAGCATAACCTCCCTACTCTTTATATTCAATTCCCCACAGGATAAATTATAACATTTCATACTTTTCCTAAATAATTTCTCTACTTGCATACAAATCTTATGTAATTCAAACAAGGGCACTCTAATCCCTTTGCATCTTAGAGCTCAGCAATCTCTTATCATTGAGATAATGTTTTTTTTATTCTTCCTGAAAATGGACAAGTTAACATATTCTATATATGCTCCATTTTTCACATCTTTGCTCACTCACTTAATCTATCTATATGTTTTTGTAACCCCCACTATGTTGTCTTCACCATGCACTTTACTATATACCTTTATGAGTTCAGCAAATTTGTCGACTCTATCTTCCATTCCTTCAACCAAGCAGCATCTATAGATTGCAAACTGTTGAGGTTCCAGCACCAATTCCTGTGACACACTCACTCATTATATCTGAAAAAGACTCATTTATGCCTACTTTGTTTCTTGTTAGTCAGTTATTGTGTGATCCTGTACAGTGTGACCTTTTATTTTCTTATATAACCTTTGATATGGCAGCATTATCAAATGTCTTCTGAAAATATAAGGCTGATACCTCCACCAGTTCCACTTTATCCATAGAGCAAATACTCACTTGGTTAGCTATTTTAGTTTTTAAGTATTTTTGGAATCTCTTACTATTTCTTTATATTCCTGGCCATCTTTCTCTCATACTTTAATTCTACTTCTTTATTAAGTTGTTTGTTCATTCCTTGCCTTGCTTTTATTTTCCGACCAATCTTCTGTCCTTCTACCTGTATTTGCTCAATTGTATGCTTTTTTTAGTTTTATACATTATAGTTTTATATTTATAGCTAACCACAGACTCTTGGTCTGTCCCTTGGATTTATTGGCATGCATCTATTCTGAGTATTCTGAAATACCACTTTAAATGTCTCCCACAGTAACTCTACCTTTTAACCTAATTTGCCAATTCATTTTAGCCAGCTCTGCTTTTATGTTCTCATATTTAAATTTTTAAAAATAGTTTTGGGCCCACACTTCTCTCCCTCAAACTGAAGTAAACTTCAGTCTTACACTTTATCTGACAGCAGGGACAAAATATGATGTATATATAAGAATAAAATGTGTTTTAGAGTTTCTAATTTGAACTGTGTGAGTGAGGCAGGTTAATAATTTACTCATCAGTCTTTCTAAGGCCATAATTTTAAATAATTTTGTGTAAGTGAGCAACTCCTGGAGTGATGATGTGAATTTGTTTGCGTTGTGAGAATTTTATGAATGAAGAGAGAAAACACTGTAAAGCATTACCTTGCTTTCAGTTTAGAAGACTGATTACTGTAGTCAGAATGTCTAAGGAATTTTCAGAAAAGGCATACAATGCGGAAAAGTTATTTACTTTCGTAGGAAGAATAGAGCTGTAGAAAATTTTCTAAATGGGGAAAGATTTTTAAAATCTGAAGCATGAAGGGACTTAGAATTCTCTTAAGGTTAACATGCATATTCAATTACAGTAAGGAAGGCAAATGTAATGTTAGCGTTTATCTCGGGAGAGTTAGAATACAGTAAGGATATACAGCTAAAGCTGTATAAAGGTCTGGTCAGAAAGCATTTGGAATATTGTAAGCAATTTTGGTCCCTAAACTTGTGGAAAGATGTGCTGGTATTGAAGGGGGTCCAAAGGAGGTTTACAAGAATGGTCCCAGGTTTGAGGGCTTGTTATACGAAGAGTGGTTGAGGAAATGAATATTAAAACAGCAGTGGTTATATAGAGAGAACGGATTTCAGTCTGGGACCTGACTCGTCTAATAGTAATATCAGCTGGAACCATAATGCTACCTAGAGACACCCTCACTATGGTATAGTTAATTAATCCTATCTCTTTAATACCACATCTGACCTCTGATCAACTGCAGAATATGCTAAAAAAAAAGGTCTGTCCTGAAAACATTACCTGGATTCTTTATCAGTGAAGGTTTGCCATTGTACTTTTCTGGTTGATTTGTAGATTAAAATCTCCCAATGTTGTTGCAGTTCTCATTACTTTTCCATTGTGATTCACCCTATCATGTGGTTATTGTTAGGAGACATCTATAGCACTTCCACACGGAACTTTTAAACTTTCTCAGCTTAGAAAAACCCTGTCAGGGCTCTAACCAAACACTTCTGGTCTGGAACTTCAACTAAAACATTTATGCTGTGCTAACCTATTTCCTAATTTTTCTGAACTCAATCCTTTCTCTAGAAGAACTTGTTAGTTTCATCCAAGTTCAATGGAGACTTCCGTGATCTGAAAACAAAAGCTTTCCAAATGTGATTTTTCTCCTAATTGTAAGAAAAGTCCAAATCATTCGAAACTGAAAACAAGCTAATGGTCCTCGGTGTCTACACTGTCTTTTGTAAAATAATCCCAATGCATTCAAATTCTCATCATCAACCCAGGGAGTCAGTCATTCATGCTGGTTTCAAAATAATCATGGCTGCAGAAATATTGACAGGTTAATCATACACAGACCAAAACCCTAATGCCACCAGTTAAAAATCCAATCTCTGAAATAAATGATATTAAAATACATATGAGTTACATACCTTGCATCACATTCTGTAGCTATGTCTTTGTAATGGCTATCAAGTTGTCTTAATGATTTATATTTTTATTCTCAGTTCATTTTATTTTTCTAAAATATATGCATTTAGATTCAGAGCCTTTAGTTTTATCTTTATATTCTTTTTGTACATTGTAGACTAATCTATTCACCATTTCTCATATTAATACCTTTCTCTTTGGCTCTGACAAAAGCAGGGAGATTATGCTGAATTTGTATAAGACACAAGTTAGCTATCAACTGGAGTATTATCTGCAGTCACGCTTCTGTAAATTTGTATTCAAACTGAGTCATGTGGCCTCTCTCTTTCAGTCTCTCACTCTCCCTAAATCTTGCAGACCCAGTTGAGCAGCTTATGATCTTTGCAAATTTAACATTTGCTGCTTTAGCCAGTGTCCTTTACTTTGAGAAATTATATTTTCAAAATTCCCATATATATAAATTAGATAGACATATATTTTACACACATACATGCACATACGCATATGTGTGTGTGTGTGTAAAACATATTCCTATCTAGTTTATTAACACTACTATTTTAAATAACTTGGTCATAGCAAATGCTCACTTTGTACAGGTGATGTACACGACTGGGTAAATCAATAGACACAGCCCGAACATTGTTTTCCCTTCTAAGTGGATTTCTGTGCTATTGTAGGTGCTTCATATGCCTAGTCTAGACCTTACATGATATGAAGTGGCAGCAGGCATTTGACTGAATAGTCAGTTTCTATCCAATGTGAATTTTGTATGAAAGCAATTTTTCATTCTGAGAGAATAGATCATGTGCAGCGATAGTTCAAAGCAACTGAATCCCAGGCAATACAGGACTGGGTTGAGTGTAGAAAAATCAATGGAATTATCCAACATCCATTTACTCAGTTTGTTTTGTTTTTGTTTGAACAAGTCTGTTGGATGCAGATAAGTGATTGGCCACTAATCCTCCAACATGTTTCAGCAGGCGTGTGGAATCTATTTCTTTACACTTCTGCTTTTTTGTCACCAAGCTAATATTGCTTTTGAATGTGCATTATGCAGTTTAAAAAATGCATTTTCTTATTGTTTAGATTTACTTCCATAATGTGTTCCTACTTTTAACTTTTATCCTCAGCATATTTTTCACCTACAAAATACAGGTTTAATATTGCAGGACTGTAATATTGTTGGCAACTCCCTTCGCTTAAGAGGAAGGCCACCCAAAAGTGTCCTCCACAGAATTATAGAATCAGAGAGCAAATGCCTTTTAAACTGTTATTACTGTACCTGCCTCAATCACTTCCACTGTTAGCTCATTTTGTATATGTACCACCCTCTGTGAAAAAAAGTTGCCCCTCAGGATCCCTTTTATTCTTTCCCCTCTAACCTTAAACAAGTGCCCTCTAGTGCTCGATTCTCCAACCCTGGGAAAAAATACTGAGTGCATTCACCCTATCCATGCCTCTCATGATCTTATACACCTCTATAAGGTGCCCCTCAGTCTCCTACGCTCTAAAGATAAAAGTCCTAGCTTTTCCAACCTCTCCCTATAACTGAGAACCTTGAGTCCTGGCAACATCCTTGTAAATTTGTTCTGCACTGTTTCCAGTTTAATAACATCCTTCCTATAGCAAGGTGACCAAAATTGAACACAATGCTCCCAAGTGCGGCCTCACCAATGTTCTGTACAAATGCAGCATAGCTTAGCAACTTCTATATGCAATTCCCTGACTGATGAAGGCCAGTGTGCCAAAAGCCATCTTCACTGCCCTGTCGACCTGTGGCTCCACTTTCAGAGAACTGTAAAGCTGAACTTCAAGATCCCTCTGTTCCACCATACTCCTAAAGGCCCTACCCTTCACCATGAAACTCTGACCTTTATTTGACTTTTCAAAATGCAAGACCTCACGAGAACCCCAATTGCCATTTCTCAGCCCACTTCCTCAGCTGATCAAGGTCCTGCAGCAATTTCTGATAACCTTCCTGATTGTCCACGGTACCACCTATTTTAGTGTCATCTGCAAACTTACTAATCATGCCTTGTATATTCTCATCCAAATCATTGAAACAGATAACAAAAAGATAATGGGCCCAGTACCAACCCCTAAGGCACTCCACGAGTCACAGGCCCCCCCAGTCTCACAAGCATCCTCCCATGTTACCCTCTGCTTTCTACCATCAAGCTAATTTTGTTTCCAATTTTCCAGCTCGCCTGGATTCAATGTGATCTAATCTTCCAGAGCAGCCTATCATGTGGACCCTTACCACAACATCAGGCCAGCACAATGTCGAGGGCCAAAGGGCCTGTACAGTGCTGTATGTTCTATGTTTTATCAAAGACCTTACTGAAATCCATATAGACTATGTCAACCCTCTGTCCTCGTCAATCTTCTTGATCACTTAATCAAAAAACTCTAACAAAATTGTGAGGCATGAACTCCCACTTACAAAGCCATGCTGACTATTCCTAATCAAAGCCTGTCTTTCCAAATGCATGCATATCTTATCCATCAGAATCTTCTCAAGTAACTTAGCAGAACAGATGTTAAGCTTATTGATTTATAATTCCCAGGTTTTTCTTTGCAGCCCTTCTTGAATAATGGTCTTGTGGGACCTCGCCTGTGGCTAGCAATGATGCAAAAATATCAGCCAGGGCCCCCGCAATTTCTTCTGTAACCTCTTGCAGTGTTCTTGCATTTACCTGGTCAAATCCAGATTTATCTACCTTCATACATTCTAATACATCCACCCCCAGCTCTACTGTGATATGGACCATCCCCAAGATATCACCACTAACTCCCCCAACTTCCCAAGCTTTCATGTCTTTCTCCACGATAAACACAGGGGAGAAATATTCATTGAGAACCTCACCCATCTCCTGCAGTTCTGCACTTACATGCCCACTTTCATCCTTGAGGGGCTCTATTCTCTCTCTAGTTATTCTTTTTCCTTTAATACATTTTAGATTCACCCTAATCTTCTCAGCCAAGGCTAACTCATACCCCGTTTTTGCCCTCCTTGTTTCCTTCTTTAGTAAACTCCTGTATTCCCTGGACAACTCCAGGAATTCCCTTGATCCCAGCTGCCTGTACCTGAGCCATACCTCCTTTTTTCTGGTCAAAGCCTCAATATCTCTTGTCATCCAGGGTTTCCTATTCCTGCCAACCTTGCCCTTCATCCTCACAGGAAGATATAGACCTTGAACTCTAGCTATTTCACTTTTAAAGGTCCCCCAGTTGCCAGAGATCTTTTTGCCTGCACGCAATTTACTCCAATTAACCCCTGCAAGTTCCTGTCTAATTCCATCAAAATTTGCCTTACCCCAAGTTAGAACTTGAACCTGTGGACCATTTTGTCCTTCTCCATAACTATTTTAAAATTAATAGACCTATAGTCACTGGTCCCAAAATGCACCCCCACTGTCACTTCCGTCACCTGTCTGACCTATTTCCTAAGAATAGATTGAGTTTTGCCCCTTCCAGATTAGGACTCTCTATATACTGCTTGAGGAACCTTTCCTGAATGCACTTAACAAATTCCACCCATCTAAGCCCTTAACACTCTGGCAGTCCCAGTCTATGTTATGAAAATTAAAATCTGCTACTATGACAACCTTATTGCTCCAGCAAGTCTCCCCCATCTCCCTGCATACTTGTTCCTCTAATTCCTGTTGAGTATTTGGGAGCCTATAATACAATTCCAATAACGTCACCATCCCCTTCTTATTTCTTAGCTCCACAAAACCTCACTGGATGGTCCTTTCATTTGTTTTTCTTACGATATTTTCTGGCAATAACAAATCTGCGCAACATATTTCAAAGTATAGTGGAGGTGCTGGGTTCTGAGTGGATAAATGGTGAAATTTGGAACAGGACCTGATTTCACTCGGTCCTTGTTCATTTCACAGGTAATAACAAAGAACTAGAAGTGTACATTAAAAGACTTTGCATTTTCCATCTGTGCTTGATTCTAGGAACAATCTTGTGTCTCTGTGTTCCATCATTGCTCAGTGTATGCAGGCTGTTTGAATGTGAAAAGGCTGGAGACATTCTACTGCAGTCAGTCTCAATCTTACTAAAAGCACAGATGATATATATAATGCGTAGCCTGTCCAGTTGGGTTCCACTGTTTTTATCCTTGAGACGTGTGCCACCTTTGCACCACAAAAGGTGCAGATGTCTACAAACAGTACATGAATACCTTGACCTGTAAAACTGGATAAGGTGAGAGGTACATCACCAAGACATACAAAATTTCTACCTTGCCCCAAATCTGCCAATTGGCCCTATTTGGAAACTTTACTCCCAGAGTAGATCCAACTGGCTATCATAATGGTTAGATGATGTCAGTTCACTTTTGCATATAATGTGAACAACATTTCAGGGAATTGAGTATCTGTTTCTTCACTGCTATCCACGTGCAGAGCTATTAAAGTTACCATTAGAAAATGTTTTTCTTGGCTATTGCTAATAGCAACAAGATAGAAACCAATCAATTGACATACTCTGGGATTTTATTTTCTGCTGAGGGTCAAAGCAGTTGTGAACATGGTATGGAAATTACATCTCTCAAGAGGAAATTACCTTTTTGCATTTACCCTATCAAGCTCCTTAAGAATGTTAGACATTTCAATAAGGCTACCTCTCATTCTTGTACATTCCAATGAGTACAAGACTAACCTAATTAATCTGTATTGACAAGAAAATCCCTCCATGCTAAACATAAATCTAGTGAACCTTCTCTGGACTGCCTCCAATGTCATTATATCTTTCCTTATAGAAGGCAAATAAAACTTCACAGTACTCTAACTGTGGTCTGACTAGTACCCTATATAGTTTTAGCAAGGCATCCTCGTTCCTGTGCTCCAGTGCTTTTGAAATAAAGGCCAGCATTTGCCTTCTGTATTATCTACTGAACTTGGATGCCGAGCATTTAAGATGGAGATGAGAAGAAATTGCTTTCTCTTAGAGTGTTAAGTAGATTTGGAACTCTTTCACGGAGAGTTATGGAAGCAAGATCATTGAATACTTTTAAGACAAAGGCAGATAGATTTCTGACTAACTCAGGGAGTTGAAAGTTATTGGGTATTTGTAAGAAAGTAGAGTTGAGGCTACAGTTAAATCGGCCATAATTTTGCTGAATGGAAAAGCAAGTTCGAGAGACTGAGGGGCCTACTCTCTTCATTTCTATGTTCAGATTTGTATGTTTGTAAGCTGGGTCAGCAGCCAGTCATGTTGGAATATTTTTATAAACAATAAATCAGCAAGTGAAATCCACTTAAATTTTTTTACTTTTAATTTAAAATTTCAGATGGTGAATAAAATAGTTTTGATTAGAAAATGAAGATGAACTTTACGTAAAATGTGGAGAAATCTTTATGATTTAATAGTCCGCAAATACAAAATTGACATTTCAGGAACATTTGAGGGGAATTCCCTCCTTAACAACATTGTGGGTCTACCTACAGCATATGGACTGCAGTAGTTCAAGAACGCTGCACACCATGGCCTTCTCAAGGGCAATTGTGAGAGAGACTGTGATGTTTGTCTTCTTGACTTTGCTTTTTTATTACCTATAGTCATACTGTGTTTAGCTGTAATGGAACTTTTAAAAATTTCTCTATACTGAAACTAAGGATTGTACCTAGGTATCTTTGTACCTAAGATGGTGCTGTAAGTGGTGACTTATAAACTTTTCACTGTACCCATTTGAGTATATGTGACAATAAAGCAAATTCAATTCAAAGTAGGATAAGGCAATAAATGCTAGCCCAGCTAGTGATGCCCATGCCCCATGAATGTATTAAAAACCAATGAAATTATGAAATTAGAACGCCTTCAGCACTTCAGAAAATTTCATTCAACAATGTGTAACTTTCAAAGGTTTTGTAGTGCAATTAATGGCATAAAAGTTGAAGTTCTGTTCAGTTTCCAAGACTGCAATCTGTGGAGGTTTGCCTCTACAGTGTACACTCTTTTCGAATTAGAATCCCTACAGTGTGGAAACAGACCTTTTGGCCCAACAAGTCCACACTGATCCTCCAATAACCCACCCAGACTATTCCCCTACCCTATTATCCTATATTTACCCTTGATTAATGCACATAACCTACACATCACTGAACATGATGGGCAATTTAGATTAGATTAGATTCCCTACAGTATGGGAACAGGTCCTTCGGCCCAACAAGTTCACACTGACCCTCCGAGAAATAATCCACCTGGACCCATTCCCCTACTCTATATTTACCCCTGACTAACACAATGGGCAATTTATCATGCACCTGCACATCTTTGGACTGTGGGAGGAAACCAACACAGACACGGAGAGAATGTGCAAACTCCACACAGACAGTCACCCGAGGCAGGAATTGAACCTGGGCCCCTGGTGCTGTGAGGCAGCAGTGCTAACCATTGAGCCAACGTGCTGCCCATGATTGAGTTCAGGTCACAACACCACATAGAGCAAAGCCCACTCAATTAGCACCTCACCACCATCTTCAAAATTCACCCCAGCCATCAACAAACCACAGTGGTGGTAGCATGGCCAATTCACTTAACCTGCACATCTTGGGCAGCGTAGAATCAGTGGCAGTAATTTCTAGATTATCCTGCATACATTTAGGTCCTAGAAGTAGCTGCCTTTTTAGTGGGGTAACGTTAGTGAACATGCACAGTATATGAATTGCTCTTTAGGGGTCCAGCACTGACATGATCCACTGAATGGCCACCTTCTGTGCTGCAATGATTCTGACTCTTGAATTTGCTCACTAACTGAGTACCTACAGCTCTCTGTGGTAGAGAATGCAAAAGGTTCACAACCCTCCTGAATGAAAGTATTTCTCCTCAACCTAAGACTAAATATGCAACCCCTTATCCTAAGACTAGGACCCACCATTCTTGATATCCCAGCCAGAAGAACTCTTGTGCAATGAATTGCTTTCTTGAGAGGCTCTCTTTAAACTTTTTGTTGATTTATCTATGCACTCTAATATTATATAAATTAAGCCTTGGAACTATTTTGCCTCTGGGGATTGTTTGTGATGATTTAGTCAACTAAAATCCTTATCAGGAAACCAGGTAGAAATCTTCAACTCTTAAGGTTGAAAGTGAAATTCTACACAGTCATGCTTCAAGGACTACTGTGGCTGACCTGGAGTGCACTATTGCCTTCTACGATTTTGCTTTCTCTTCCTTCCACCTACTATTTATAAATGCTTCATGAAATAGATGAGTTGAGGATTGTCAATATCTACTCCGTTATACATTTTCATTTGAGAAGGACGTTCAAATTCTCGCATCTCACCTGTTGAAGTTAGTATGTCAGGTGTTTTGGAAAATGGCAAAGTGTGCCATTGACATATCTTGAAAGTCTTAAGTTTTAAAGGAGAATATTCCAGTGAATTTAATGTTGTTTTCTCATTTTCTTCATCTTGTAGTTCATGTGTGCAGGTGCAAAATCTTCAAATTAATGCATAACTATAAAACTGTATCAGTCAGTGTAAAATTTAGTATTTGCTCCAAAGACTAGGCATTGTTTAGCGAGTATAAACTGATACTATTTCCATGTGTTTCAAGGTTCTCAACTCTGACCTGGAGAAGAGAGAGAAGCAGCAATTGAGGATGTTGAACCAGCTCCAGGAAATCCAGAGCCGCTATGATGACTGTATGCAAGATCATAAGTCTGCAGGTTTGGAGATTGTTGATCTAGCCCGCCAGTTGAAGGAATCTAGTATGGAAGCTGACAGATGCAGGGCTCAGTTGAAAGAAGTTGAACACCTTCGACTGGAGAGTGAAAAGAAGAAAGATGAATTGAAGATAAAAGCTCAGGAGTCCATCAGACAGTGGAAAATCAAATGCAAGAAGTTGGAGCGTGATTTGGAAAAGCAGAAGGAGAATATTAGTCATTGGATGGAGCAGCACAACCAGGCAAGTAAAGAGAAGGAAGCACTGCAGGGTCAACATTCCATGGCTTTGCATCAGATAGAGAGCCTCCGTAAGGAACTCAATGATGTTATACTCAAACGGGTGCAGCAGGAGGAAGATATGCGACGGAAAGATGTGGAGCTCAATGAGTTGAAATCAGAGCTATTGGACTTGGATGGAAAACTGCATGACTCTAAGGAGTCTTTTAGCAAATTAGAAGCTGACTTGCACGAGCAGTGTATGTTGCATGTTCAGATCAAAGAGGAGAAACAGCACCTGGAGTATGAGTTGATGGCCTTAAACAGACAGAATGAAAAGAGTCAGGAGAAGCAACTGGAAATGCAGCGAATGATCTCCGAGCTAAGTGCCATTCGATCTGAACTCAGTGATAAACTAGCTCAGGAAGAGATATCCAGTAAGGAGATTAGAAAGAGCATCTCAGAAGCTCAGGCAAAACAGACCTTAGCCCAAGAGGAACTTGCTTCTCTGAACAACCAATTGAAGTTGGAGAGGGATGCACACCAACAAGAACTTGCAGGCATCAGATCAGAGATGCACACCTTAAGAAATAAACATGAAAAGAGTATGCAGGAAGTACTTAAAAATTTTCAACAAGAGCGGGATAAATTAGAGAATAACCTAAGTGAGTTAAAGGTAAGGATAGTTAATTGGAACAGAGCACTTCCTTTTAAAGGTATGATTTCAAAGCATTAAATGTATCTCTCAGTTGGCTTTGCTGTTGAAAGAAAGATGTGAATTATTGTTTATAGTGTGTCCTCAGGCCATCCCAAATCACTTCAAAACCCATTAAACAGTTTTGAATGTTGGAACAAAGTAAATTATTCAACTGAATCTGTTCTACCAAAGTGTAGATGTTGTCCCACTCAGCCACTCAGTAACTTCTTGATTGACAGTCGGCTGCACTATAAAGAGTTATGAAACATGGTCATTGTTATACACAATACAACATACAATTTGCAAACAGTAAGGCTCAAACCAGCAATGAGAGAAATGACCAGATGAATTGTTTTATTGACATCCATTGAGGGTTTAAATTGGTTAACACCTTGCATGCTTTTCTACACATTTTGCCATGGGGTCTTTTAGTTTCACCTGAGAGTGAAGACAGAGTTTCAATTTAACATCTTCTTTGAAAAAGGCCACTTTCAATTGTACAGCCCTCAACCTTTATGTTCTGCTTGTTTCAGAGTGAGATGTCAAGCCATGAATTTTTCCTTGACTCAAAAAATGTACTATAGAGTGAAGGCTGATACTTAAAATTGTAATTGCTAGCTAATGTCCAATCTCTGTTCAGAACAAGAGGATTATCAGTTCAGCCATGGTCTCATTGAATAGCAGATCAGACCGGATGGGCTGAGGGCCTACTTCTACTTTTATGTCATATGCTCTTGGGGGTTACAGTCTAAGGATATGGTGTAGGCCATTTAAGACTGAGATGAGGAGCAGTTTCTTTGCCCAGAGATTGATGGGCATATGGAATTTTCTGCCACAGAAAATGGTTCAGTTCAAAACATTCATGAAGGAGTTAGATATAGTTTTTCGGGCTAAAAGGATCAAAGGGTATAGATAGAAAGTAGAAACAGGGGACTGAGTTGGTTAATCAGCCATGATCATATTGAACAGCAGAGCAGGCTCAAAGAAGTGAAAAGTCTACACCTGCTATTTTCTTTGATTCTCTGATAATGATTTAGGTAGTTAAAATTGCAATATGTTGCAATATAATTTGCCTAGAATGCAGGGTGGATTGAAAGAAACCCAGTTGTAAACTGCTTCTGTTCAGTTTTGTATTTGGAGTTAATTCTTCTTTTACTGAAATATATTTGCCCTCGCACCATGCACCCTAGCTGGCTGACTGTGGGCTTTCATATCCTAGTCCATGTTACTCTGAGACTGAATGGAGGTGTGTACAGCTAACAGCTTGACTTAGCAATACTCAAGGGTTGCCATAGTGGTGCCTTTGAGAAGTTGACACGAGTATATGTAAAACAAAAACTATGGTCCTGCAAATAATTTAGATGAAAGAGATTTATGATGTTGACAAAATGTTCTCTTAGAGTTATTAAAGGTGTTTTCTTCTCAGCTGCAAAACACTTATGGTTTCCCTGTGGGAGAAAATAGAGGTGAGCTCTATATTTTTGGTTGTTGACTTTTCATTGACATGGACACAAACTGAAATGGTAGCATATTGTGGCTCAAACAATGTTAAACTTTAAAGAGTAACTTGTTTTCTATGTTATAATAATAAAATTACATCTGCTGCTTTGGGATTTATTGGTTGAGGTCATCATTAATGGTAACAAAGCAATGATTGAAAGCTCTAATTTCTCTTTCCTATGTGTACACATTGGACTCTTTGAACTGTATAAATTACAGGACGAATACTATTTCCTAGATTCTCTTAAACGATAGTGATGAGTTGATGCGGATATTTACTTGTAAAGCAACAAAGACTTGCATTCATGTAGTAGCTTTCATGACCACATAATGTCCAAAAGTGTTTTACAGCAAATAGATTGCTTCTGATGTATAGACACTTTTATAATGTTGAAAACACAACTCCAGTTTTGAAATGTGGAGGACTGTGTTCTTTACCTATTCTCTTTTTAAAACTGCTATGTTTTGTAAAAAGCACAGTATTGTATGCAAATCTTTAATGACAAGCCTCCTAACCGTAAACTGTAGGTGCAGTCAGTATTTTTTGATTACTCTGGCTGATTTGTTACGGTCCTTAGGTTGAGCTGGCAGACGACAAGAGTTTTGCGAAAGCGCAACGACGCCAGGTGGAAAAGGTCAAAACAGAATGTAACAAACTGACAGAAGAGCTAATTCAGGGTGAGGCAGAAAATTCAAAACTCAGAAGGAAGTACCATTTGCTGAAGCAAGAACTGGAAGAAAAGGTAAGAGGTTCCCTGGGTGGGTAAAATGTGCCTGGAATGTTTTCAGAACTTGCTTCATGTGAAATAACTTTGGATGGCAAGGCCATCATCATTACCCATCTCTAATTGTTTTTCATAAGCTGGTACTGAGCTGTCTTATAGATTTATAGAGTCATACAGCATGGAAACAAATCGTTCAACTAGTCCACATCAACCACTTTCCCAAACTGAACTTGTCCCACCTGCCTGTGTTTGGCCTAAATCCCTCCAAATCTTTCCTATTCCTGAACTTATCCAAATGTCTTTAAATGTTGTCACTGTTCCTGCATCCGCCAGTTCCTCTGGCAGTTCATTCCACACATGAACCAGTCTCTGTTAAAAAAAAGTTGCCCCATTGTCCTTTTTAAATCTTTCTCCTCTCACCTTAAAAATAGGCTCCCAAGTTTGGACTCCTCCACCTTAAGGACAACTCCTTTGCTATTCACCTTATCTTTGCACCTCATGATTTTATGAACCTCAATAAGGTCACTCCTCAACCTCCTATGCTCCAATGAAAAAAATCCCAAGCCTATCTTTATAACTCAAACCCTGCAATTCAATCCTAGTAAATCTTTTCTGGATCCTCTCCAGTTTTGTAATATCCTTTCTACAGCAGGGTGACCAGAACTGCACACAGTACTCCAGAAGAGGCCTCACCAACGTGCTGTACAACCTTAAATGATGTTCCAACTCCTATACTCAACAGTCTGAGCAATGAAGGCAAACATTCTGAATGCTTTTTAATGACGACCGACTTGACACCGACATTTTTTACAAACCCACTGACTCCCACAGCTACCTGGATTACACCTCTTCCCACCTTACCTCCTGCAAAAATGCCATCCCGTATTCCCAATTCCTCCGCCTCCGCCGTATCTGCTCCCA
>NC_057719.1:7948883-7952591 GCF_004010195.1 Chiloscyllium plagiosum
CACTTATCTCTCCACCCTTCAGGCTCTCTGCCTTTATTCCTGATGAAGGGCTTTTGCCTGAAACGTCGATTTTACTGCTCCTCGGATGCTGCCTGAACTGCTGTGCCCTTCCAGCACCACTAATCCAGAATCTGGTTTCCAGCATCTGCAGTCATTGTTTTTACCTGCTTTTTTAACCACCCTGTCTGTCCGTGATGCAAATTTCAAAGAATTTATACCTTCTTGAACTGTTGTAGGCCATCTGCTGTATGCTCAACCATACTTTTGTTAGGGACTGATTTCTAGAATGTTGACCGTGCAATATTGAAGGAATAACGGTATAGATCCAAATCAGGATAGTATATGGTTTGGAGGGGCACTTGCATCTGCTGCCCTGTCTTTCCAAGTGGTAGAGGCCATGGCCTTGGAAGTGCTGTCAAAGGAGACTTGGTGTGTTATTGAAATGCAGCTTGTCGATGATGCACATTGTGCATCAGTGGCAAAAGGAGTTAAAATTGAAGGTGTTTGTGTGCCAGTCAACAGGCTGCTTTGTCCTGGGGATAATGTTGGACTTCTTGAGTTAGTACTGCACTTATCCAGGCAATGGAAACTATTCCATCACAATCCTGACTTGTGACTTGTAATGATAGACAGGTTTTGAGGAGTCAGGGGGTGAGTTCCTCACTGCAGAAGTCGTAGCCGCTGACTTGTATTTGTAAGTCACAATATTTTATGTGGAGAAACTCGTTCAATTTCTGTTAATTAGTTATTGCTGGTGCAGATTCAGCAAATCATTCTGTTTTGTTATATTTAGATCTCTTTGCTACTCTACTATTGATCCACTATTATCATTGAGTACCTCCTTTAAACCCCACACTCCTGCAACCTTGCTGTAAATTAGCAAGTGCTTTACTTTGGTGGTTGTTGTATAGCCCCACAATTATCACTTGCACTTCAGCCTGAAATAAACTACATCAGATAGTGCAATAAATATTATTGACCTGATTTCTGTTGGTCATGCAAGCTTTAGAAAAACAATAACCATTCACTTTTTGTCTCTCACATACCAAAGGGATCTTAAGTTTATTCAGCTGGAACACTTCAACATTATCAAGGATATTTACCAATTTGAAAATGTCGAGGTGCTAAAAACAATATTATATTGAATTATCTCTGATGTGAAAATTACATCTGGAATTTTGTTACTTTGCAGACTTTTTTTTAGAGTATTTGAACATTGTGACAAGCTGTTCCTTTTTGTATCAAAAAAATTGCAATTCAAAACTGAATATTAAATATGGTGAAATTTTCCTCCCTTGGTGGCTAGAAGAATACTATTTTTATAATGTGTAGCCTTCATTAAATTATGAGGAGTAGTAAGAGGCACAATAGACTAAGTGATTTTTTTGGAACTGTCGCGACTTGTTTTATTAAAATGTGCTAGTTATCTGTGGCATTTGATGTAAAGTCTCTTGTTGCTTGCTTCGAATGACACCTTTATAATGACTTCCTAAGCAATTACGTTATGATTCCAGTCCTACTTATGTGCAAAGAAAGAACTTTCTTTTCATTTGCATTATGTCCGGATGTCATTATCAGATATTGCAATATTGAAGGTAAGTTTACTGTTGCAATTATTTTCAATAACTTGTATAATCTAGGTCATTATTGTTGGGATAAATTTATTTTCATTCCTTTGCCTGTGTTTGTTTACTGCTAGGTCTATGCAATAGGATCTTAATTTGGATTGAAAATAAAAGATGATAGTAGGGCTGGACGCAACCTTTCTCCCAGTCCGTAGTTTGCAATTTAGTGATGGAATGTTTGCACTTGACAGGGGAAGAAAACCCTCCGACTGTTGTAATTAGCACTCCTGATTTGTAGCAGAATCATTGCAGGGATCAAGCTGCCATGTTGCCTCTGGTCATTTATCACTTAAGTGAACCCTATGGACTCTTGTACCACAAAATTAAGTTAAGCTTATCTGCTGAGCTCTCATATTCGCTATAATAAATGAATTCTGGACCAATTGCAGTTTTGTTCAATTCCATGCTGAGATACTGACATTTCAAGCCAGCAGCCAGTATTCTGTCCTTTTTTTATAGTTCTTGGTTACAGTTTTGCTGCGTGTTGACAATCTAACTGTTCATGTAGCTCAACATGTTAAAATTGTAATGTTGTTATATTACTATTACTTATTCAAAATGCCAAATGCTTCAATAATTGGCTAGTTGTGAGTGGTTCACTTAATCAGAGATTAACAGGGATCTGACAGTGATTACAAAGTGATGATTTCATTGGGCGGGATCAGATCATATACATACTGCCATCAAACAGTTGTTTGACACAGATTTTTAAATTACAGACTCAGAATTACTGGCATGCTCATTATTTTCATCATGTATTTGCTTTGGCAGTGATGCTTTTTTTCATCTATTGTCTTTTATTGCCAATGCTACCAATAGAGGACATTGGGCGGGTGGTTGATACATAATATAGTCCATGCTAGCAAATTAATGATTATGATATAATCACTGAAGCTTACCAAGAGTCCTAAAATTGATTACTGAGAAATAGCACAATGGGCACACTCCCAGGTGCCATTTCTTCCTTTTTGAGATAAAATTGGGAAATGGTGAGCGATTTATACATTTATAAATCATCCTCAAAAGATATTTCGTTCTTTAAGTGGGAGGAGCTTGCCAAAAAGTGACTGACTATGCTATTTAAATGATTCCAAATGATTTCTGTTCGGGTGTCTTGACTTATTGATTGACATAAACTCAATTGCTATTTTATCATATTATACATCTATACAGTAAGTGGAATACCATTATATTTCAACACTGGATTCAGGAATTGACACGATGCTAAACTACGTTTTTCTCTCTCTATTTACATTTACATCAGGTATTGGACACAAGCGAAGTTAGGGAATTACAATATCTAATCACAATCGATCACTGACAGTGACTTTCTCTTCCCACTTCCTCACTTGACATCTGATGTCTCCAGGGATCCATTATGGGTCTCCTTCTGTGTCTTAGCTGCATGCTTCCTATCAGTGGCATTACCTCAAAATAGTATATTTTTTGCAGTGGTTCCTGAATATCAATCTCTTAATGGACTTCCTTCCTTCCCGCCTCAAGCTATAGAAATGTAAGTAAATTTCTTGCCATTAAGAATATTAATAGTTGAGATAGACAACAGCCGAAATCATCTGATGCTATGTTTACTTTAATTGCCTTCCTCCTCATGACCTTGCCATTTTTGAATAGTATTCAGTTAGTGTGCGGCATGCCTCTTGGTCTTCTGCAGCTCCAAACTTTGACATTGGGCAATATCATATCGAAGCAGGAAATTATAGACCAGTTAGTCTGACCTCAGTGGTGGGAAAGATGCTGGAGTCTATTATAAAGGATGAAATTATGACACATCTGGATAGTAGTAACAGGATAGGTCAGAGTCAGCATGGATTTATGAAGGGGAAATCATGCTTGACTAATCTTCTGGAATTTTTTGAGGATGTAACTCTGAAGATGGACGAGGGAGGTCCAGTAGATGTAGTGTACCTGGACTTTCAGAAAACTTTTGATAAAGTCCCACATAGGAGGTTAGTGAGCAAAATTAGGGCGCATGGTATTGGGGGCAAAGTACAAACTTGGATTGAAAGTTGGTTGGCTGACAGGAAACAAAAGAGTAGTGATAAACGACTCCATTTCGGAATGG
>NC_057719.1:7953035-7955927 GCF_004010195.1 Chiloscyllium plagiosum
GGATTGGACATTCTGGAGGCAGGAAACATGTTTCCGCTGATGGGTGAGTACCGAACCTGAGGACACAGCTTAAAAATACGGGGTAGATCATTTAGGACAGAGATGAGGAGAAACTTGTTCACCCAGAGAGTGGTGGCTGTGTGGAATGCTCTGCCCCAGAGGGCAGTGGAGGCCCAGTCTCTGGATTCATTTAAGAAAGAGTTGGATAGAGCTCTCAAGGATAGTGGAATCAAGGGTTATGGAGATAAGACAGGAACAGGATACTGATTAAGGATGATCAGCCATGATCATATTGAATGGTGGTGCAGGCTTGAAGGGCAGGATGGCCTACTCCTGCACTATTGTCTATTGCCTATTGAATATAACACAGTGCTTCATTTTTTCCCCATTGTGACACATTTGAAGCTTCGGAATTGTCACAGTCCCTAATTGCAAACTGTGAGGAGAAGGCTACCTGTGACAGTGAGAAATTCCTCCTCACTTGCCTTAATGATTCCAGGTCCAATCTAATCAACCTCTCCTCATAAGATAGTCCCTTCAAAACTGGTAACAGATTAGTGAACCTTCTGTGGACTACCAATGCCAGTATATCTTCCCTTTGATAAGCGCCCCAGAACTGTTTGTAGTACTACAGCTGTGGTCTGACCAGTGCCTTGTATAGTTTTAGCAAAACCTCCCTACTTTTTTTCTCCATTCCCTTTGAAATGAAGGCAAATATTCAATTTCCTTCCCTATTACTTGCAGAACTTGAATGTTAGTTTTTTTTGTGATTCATGGAAAAAGACTCCCATTTCCCTTTGTTCTGTAGCCTTTCTTCATTTAAGTAATATTCAGCTCCTCTATTCTTCTGCCACATTATGTTTAAACTGCCAAGTTTTAACCCCCTGTAAATTTTAATAAAACCATTCATGGAATATGGGCATTTATTGCCCATCCTTAGATGCCCTTGAGAAGACAGTGATAAACGTCCTTCTTGACCTCTACAGTCCATTTGGTATCAGTGGACTCACAAGGCTGTAGGGGAGGAAGGACCAGGGTTTTGACCCAGGGATACTGAAGAAACGGTTGTATGTTTCCATGCTGGATGTGAGAGTGTTGGAAGGGAACTTGCAGGTGTTGGTGTTCCAATGTATCTACTGCCCTTATCTTTCTAGATGGTTAGTAGGTGGTCGTGGGTTTGAAAGGTACTGTCTAAAGAACCCTGATAAATTTCTGCAGGACAATTTGTTGATGCTACACACTGTTGCCACTGAGCATTGATGTTGGAAAAAGTGAACGTTCATGGATGTGGTGCCAATCAAGCACCAATCAGGTTCTGCGGAACTGAAAAAGGGTTAGAGTTAAAAGTCACGCTGGACTTGAAATGCTAACTATGTTTCTCTCTCCACAGATCTGCTGATTTTTTTTGTCAGTGCCTTCTGTTCTGTATCAATATAACTTGGAATGTTTTTGTGTTTCATATGGTAAACCTGTGTTCTGTTGGTGAAAAAAAACTCTGCAGCCTGGTATGGCTATGTTTCAGTGAAAATCAATTGCATTGAGATATATGATGTATCAGGCTAGATTTTATTCTGGGATCTGACTTGACCACTAGCACCATCTGTCTGGCCTATAACAACATGTAGCCCACTGTAAAATGGACAGGGAAATTGAAAGCAAACTTTTCATAATTACTATTGAATTTATATCAGAATGTTGAAAGTTTTTTAGAAGCATCACATTGCACTGATTTCAGGCATCATCAAAATATCATTGGGAAGAAATTTGTGGAGATGACAGCAATCTTGGCTGCTGGCTTAAGATCCCCATGCTGCTTACTTTTAGGAAGGCTTGCCACATCGTATTCCACAGGCCAGCAGCGAACTCCTCAGGGACAGTGGGAATGCGAGTCCTGTTTAAGAGGTGCTGGCTAAGCTGAGGCTGGCAGCTCCACTATTCTCAGCAGCTCCAGTAAACAGGGAGTGGAAGCTGCTGGTAACAAACCATTCGAGATGTAATTCAGTCACACGTCAGTGACTGATGATGGGGTAGGTTGACTTTCACTTACTTCCCACTTCTTGATACCAAGTGCCTTGATCAAACCCTTTCAACATGGATCCTTCTGGGAGTATGCAAGCCTTGCCAGGGTTTTCTTGTTTACCATGTAATGGGCTTCTACTCACTGTTGGTTGATAGAATAATGGTGGAGCTTGTACTTATTCACTGGTGGGATGTGCCTGCAGCTGACTGCAGCAGCATTTATGCCCATTCTTTGTTGCCCCTGATAAGGGGGTTGAAAATGTGTTGCTGGAAAAGCGCAGCAGGTCAGGCAGCATCCAGGGAACAGGAGAATCGACGTTTCGGGCATAAGCCCTTCTTCAGGAATGAGGAAAGTTTGTTCAGCAGGCTAAGATAAAAGGTAGGGAGGAGGGACTTGGGGGAGGGGCGTTGGAAATGTGATAGGTGGAAAGAGGTCAAGGTGAGGGTGATAGGTCAGACTGGGGTGGGGGCGGAGAGGTCAGGAAGAAGAGTGCAGGTTAGGAAGGCGGTGCTGAATTCGATGGATTTGACTGAGACAAGGTGGGGGGAGGGGAAATGAGGAAACTGGTGAAACCCGCGTTCCTGCCTTGTGGTTGGAGGGTTCCTAGGCGGAAGATGAGGCGCTCTTCCTCCAACCATCATTTTGTTGTGGTCTGGCGATGGAGGAGCCCAAAGACCTGCACATCCTTGGTGGAGTGGGAGGGGGAGTTGAAATGTTGAGCCACAGGGTGGTTGGGTTGGTTCGTCCGGGTGTCCCAGAGGTGTTCAGTCCCTTCCTCCAGATCTTTGACACAGATATTGATCGTTGATGATCCCATAGTGATTTCTGAGGCACTCCACCAGTTACAGCTTTGTAATATGACAATAAGCATT
>NC_057719.1:7956046-8052400 GCF_004010195.1 Chiloscyllium plagiosum
AGGGCGGAGGAGCGGGAGGTGGAAGAGATGCGGTGGAGGGCATCGTCGACCACGTTGGGGGGGAAATTGCGGTCCTTGAAGAAGGAGGCAATCTGGGTTGAAGCCTCCTGATAAGGGGGTGGTGAGCTGCCTTCTTGTAAAGCTGCAGTTCACATACTATAGGTTGCCCCACAATGCCTTAGGGAGGGAATTCTAGGATTTTGATCAACAGTGAACAAATGCTAATATATTTCCAAGTCAGGATGGTCAGTGACTTGGAGGTGAAACTTGCAGGTGGTGGTGTTCCACTATATCTGCTGGCCTTGTCTTTCTAGATGGAAGAGGGCGTGAGTGTGGAAGGTATTTTCTCAGGGTTTTTGGTGAATTTCTGCAGTGCATCTTTTAGATAGCTGCTACTGAGTGTTGGTGGTGGAGGGGAATGGATGCTTGTGGATGTAGTGCAATCAAGCGGGCTGCTTTGTTCTGGATGGTGTCAAGTTTCTTGAGTGTTGCTGGAGCTGCACCCATCCAGGCAAGTGGGGAGTATACCATCACACTCCTGATTTGTGCCTTGTAGATGTACAGTCTTTGGGGAGTCAGGAGGTGAGTTACTTGTTGCAGTATTCCTAGCCTATAATCTGCTCTTGCAGCAACTGTGTTTATGCGGCGGGTCCAGTTGAGTTTCTGGTTAATGGTAGCCTCCAGGATGTTAATAATGGGGGATTCAGTGATGTTAAATGCCAAGGGATGGTGGTTAGATCATCTCTTATTGGAGATGGTCATTGCCTGACATTTGTGTGGCGGAAATGTTACTTGCCACTTGTGAGCCTAAGCCAGGCTATTGTCCTGATCTTGTTGCATTTGAACATGGACTGTTACAGTATCTGAGGAGTTGTGAATGGTGCTGAACATTGTGGAATTATGAGCAAACTTTCACACTTCTGACCTCATAGAGTCATAGAGATGTACAGCACGGAAACAAACCCTTCAGTCCAACTTGTCTATGCCGACCAGATATTTCATATATATTTAGTCCCATTTTCCAGCATTTGGCCCCTATCCCTCTAAACTCTTATATATACCTATCCAGATGCCTTTTAAATGTTGTAATTGTTCCAGCCTCCACACTCTGCCTGGCAGCTCACTCCATACACACATCACCCTATGTGTGAAAGGATTGCCCCTAAAGTCCCTTTTAAATCTTTCCCCTCTGACCCTAAACCTATGCCCTCTTGTTTTGGACTCACCCACCCTGGGGAAACGACCTTGTCTATTCACCCCTTGTACCCCTCATGATTTTATAAACCTCTATAAGGTCACCCTCAGCCTCTGATGCTCCAGCGAAAACAGCCCGAACCTGTCCCTATAGCTCAAACCCACCAACCCTGGTAACATCCTTGAAAATCTTATCTGCACCCTTTCAAATTTCACAACATCCTCCATATAGGAGGGAGACCAGAATTGCTCGCAGTATTCCAAAATTGGCTTAATCAATGTCCTGTACAGCTGCATCATAATCTCCCAACTCCTATAATAAATTCACTCACTAATAAAGGCAAGCATACCAAACGCCTTCTTCACTATAATATCTGCCTGCGACTACACTTTCATGGGAATTATGAACCTGCCCTCCAAGGTCTCTTTGTTCAGCAACATTCCCCAGGATCTTACCATTAAGTGTATAAGTCCTGCCCTGATTTGCCTTTCCAAAATGCAGCACCTCACATTTACCTAAATTAAACTCCATCTGCCACTCCTCAGCCCACTGGCCCATCTGATAAAGATCCGTTGAACTCTGAGGTAACTTGCTTCGCTGTACGCTATATTTTCAATTTTGGTGTCATCTGCAAACTTAGTAACCATACCTCCTATGTTCAACATCCAAACCATTTATGTAAGTGACAAAAAGCAGTGGACCCAGCACAAATCCTTGTGGCACACCACTGGTCACAGGCCTCCACCACCATCCTCTGTCTTCTACCTTCAAGCCAGTTCTGTATCCAACTTGCTATTTCTCCTTGTATTCCATGTGATCTAACCTCACTAATCAGTCCACCATGCAGAACCTTGTTGGACTCCTAGCTGAAGTCCATATAGATCACATCCATCGCTCTCCCCTCATCGACCCTCTTCGTTACTTCTTCAAAAAACTCAATCAAATTAGTGAGACATGATTTCCCATGCACAGTGCCATGTTGACTATCTCTAATTAGTCCTTGCCTTTCCAAATACATGTAAATCATGTCCCTCAGGATTCCCTCCAACAACTGGATTAGGGTATGGACAGGGTCTCAATGGTAGAATGATTAAAATTTGAGATGCTTAAGAGATATGTGCAGATATCTCAGCAGTTTTTGGGGTTGGTGATTAAAGATAGGGAGGGACAAGATTAGATTAGATTCCCTACAATACAGAAACAGGCCCTTCAGCCCAACAAGTCCACACCGACCCTCCAAAGTGTAATCTATCCAAACTCATTCCCCTACCCTATATTTACCCTTGACGGATGCACCTAACGCTATGGGCAATTTAGCATGGTCAATTCACCTGACCTACATATCATTGGATTGTGGGAAGAAATCGGTGCACCCGGAGGAAATCCACGCAGACACGGGGAGAATGTGCAAGCTCCACACAGTCAGTTACCTGAGACGGGAGTCAAACTCAAATCCCTGGCACTGTGAGGCAGCAGTGCTAACTGCTGAGCCACTGTGCTGCCCACAAGGCGATAGAGTGATTGAAAAACTGAGATGAATATATTAAAATCAAACCATTACTTTATCAGGGCAAGAATCATTCCATGAAAATGTGTTTCATAAAGTGGTTTTGACAAGCAGAACACAAGCTCCCTTTGAAAAACATCACAGATGCTATTCTTGAGGTAACTACAGTAAACAGGATTAGCCTTGTACAGATATCAAGGGTATCACAGTGATACAGCATCAATCCTTAGATTTTTAGCTGCAAAACAGCTGGTTATCTGATTGCTTACATATTTACTGTACCTTGTATAATGTATAATAAATAGAATACCATGGAGAAGAGATTTTGTTTAAATAGAATATGGTAGCAGACCCACTTGGTTGGAAATGTGCATCTTGGATTTCTAGTAATTCAGATACATTTGATCACATCAGATGGTGGATTCCCCAAAGCTCCTGACCTTCTGAGAGCTGAGCAAGGTCTCTCCAATGTAGATAGAACAGTAATAACTTTTTTTTTCTATTTCAACAACACCTTTAACAAAGCAAAACACCCCATTGGAGAGGGAAAGTCATTGATGAAGCAGCTGAAGATTGTTGTGCATCTGCTTTACTCTGAGGAATTCCTGCAGAATTGTACTGGAGCTGAGGTATCTGACCTCCAACAACCACAACCATCGTGCTATGTGCCAAGTATACTCCAACCAGCAGCGAGTTTGCTGATACCAATTGATTCCAATTTTGCTTAGTCTCCTTGATGCTAGACTTGGTCGACTCTCACAGCATCTCTGGAATTCAGCTCTTTTGTCCATGTTTGAACCAAGGCTGTACTGAGGTCAGGAGCTGACTGGCCCTGGGGGAACCCAAACTGGGCATCACTGAGCAGGTGCTGCTGGATAGCACTGTTGAAGACACCTTCAATCACTTTACTGCTGATCGTGGGTAGGCTGATGGGACAGTAAATGGGCTGCTTGTATTTGTCCTGTTTATGTACAGGACATACTTGGGCAGTTTCCTATGTTGTCATGTAAATGTCATTTTTGTAACTGTCCCGGAAGAGCTCGGCTGGGGGAGCAGCAAGTTCTGGAGTACAAGTCTTCAATACTATTACTGGAATATTGATATAGCCTTTGCAATATCCAGTGCCTCCAACTGTTTCTTGATATCATGTGGAGTGAATCGAATTGGCTGAAGACTGGCATGTGTGATGCTGGATACTTGGAGGAAGCCAAGATGGATCATTTACTCGGCAATTCTCGCTGAAGGTTCAGCAGTAGGTTTTCTAGCCCATGTTGCCTGAAGCCGTGAGAGTTCATGGGATCTGGAGTCAATGTTGAGACTCCCAGGAAAACTCCCTCCTGACTATATACCACCATGGCGCCCTCCTTGCTGGGTGTGTGCTGCCAGTGTGCTAGGGCATATGCAGCAATGGTGATGGTGGTAGCTGGAATATTGTCTGTAAGGTATGGTTCTGTGAGTATGACCATGTCAGAGCTTTTGCTTGATTACTCTGAGACAGCTCTCTCAATTTTGGCAGTAGCCTCAGATGCTAGTAAGGTTGACTTTGCAGGGTTTCTACGGCTGTTTCTGCCACTGTTGGTTCTGGTGCCTAGGTTCAAAACTAGGTGTCAAGATTGGAGTGGTGCTAGAAAGGCACAGCAGGTCGGGCAGCATCTGAGGAGCAGGAAAATCAACATTTTGGGCAAAAACTCTTCATCAGGAATAATGAAGTTTCATTGATAGTGGGTGATCCATCTGGTTTCATTTCTTTGATGAGACTTCATAACAATTGATATAACTGAGTGCCTTGGTAGGCCATTTCAGAGGATAGTTGAGAATATACACGTTGCTGTGGCTCAGGAATCACATAGAGGCCAGATGAGGATGGCTGATTCCTTTCCTGATTGTGAGCCAGACGCGCCCAGAGAAATACATGTGACCAAGCAGTCAAAAATGAATGATTCCTGTTTCTATAAGCAAATCACAGTTCACTTTCTATTTTTTATTCTGCCGATACTAGTTGTAAATTTGTTCAGTTTTGTCTTCACAGAGCATTGCTCTGCTTTGAAATCAGTTTTTCAGACCTTGCAGTTGACTTCTGTTTACGTTTTATACTTTGTGTTCTTTCTTCCAATTGTGCATCAGATTGCTTTAAATAAAAGCCATCTTTTATTTTCAAAATCTTTCCCAGCTTGTGAGCTGGAATGGTTTTTAATCACGTGGCTTTTGTTCTGCAGAAATGTTTTAAGGTTGTATTGCTTGCAGTTAATTATGGCAAAGTGAGAATTCAAACTTAAT
This sequence comes from Chiloscyllium plagiosum, assembly GCF_004010195.1. Taxonomy (NCBI): domain Eukaryota; kingdom Metazoa; phylum Chordata; class Chondrichthyes; order Orectolobiformes; family Hemiscylliidae; genus Chiloscyllium; species Chiloscyllium plagiosum. Next base: position 7,961,026 of record NC_057719.1, read on the forward strand.
TAAGTAATTAGCAATTTCAGGGTTGTGCAAACATCTGCTTGAAGCTGTTAATGGGTAATAATTAGTAATGCTATCGGAAGGCCTGCTGTTTCAGTCTGTGCTATGGTAATTTCCACATTGCCCAAAATGACCATCTACTTTTTTTTCATCCTCACTTATCTATAGAGTGTTTTGCACACTGTAAAATTCTAAAACCAGAAATTATAACGCATTGCTGTCCTGTAACAACAACTTGTATTTCTATTTAATGTAATAAAATGTTGTTAAGTGTTTTCACTGGAGAGTTAGCAAGCACCAAATCACATAGGATCTTACACCAAGTGATACAATCCTGAGCAAGGGGGAGTGTGTGTGTGTTTAGAGGAGTCTTAACCAGGGGAAAGACAGGTAGAGGGAGAGAATTCCAGATTTTAAGGCCCAGAAGGCATAGCTATCAATATGGAGCTCTGTGGTTTATATCCCAATAGAGATCTCAGTGTAACAATCTCAGTGAGAAGTATTGAGTTATTTATTTTGACCTCCTCCTAAGTTTTCCAGCATCACAGGTACCAGTTTTGAGTGACATTGATTCAGTCCAGGTGGTATTATGAAATGCCTGAGTGCACTGGACACAGCAAAGGTCCAGAGCCCTAGCACCCATCCAGCTGTAGTATTGAACTGCCACACCTGAGCCAAGTAGTTCCAGTACATCTGCAACATTTACCTGACAATTTGATAAATTGCCAAGTATGTTCTGTGCATAAGCAGAGGTCCAGTGTACCCTGGTTGATCAATACTGCATAAGCCTATTGTCATCAGCAACAGTACTATGAAGAAACGTTTACATGACACCAGGGTATAGTCCAACAGGTTTATTTGAAATCACAAGCTTTCGAAGCACTGCTCCTTCATTGGATTAAATGAAGAGAAGCACACAGGCATAGAATTTATAGGTAGATCAAAATATCATCCAAAAGGTGTGAGTGGAGTGTCGACAGGCTTAACAACAAGTGTCTGCCGGTGATCGAAAGTGTCAGACAGTGTGGGTAAAGTGTCAGCAGCTGAATAGCAAGTGAAGGGATGACCCTTCAATTAATTGAGGCAGAGAGATAATTACATGGAAAAAAAGATAAGATGGTGCTGGAGGCAAACCAAATGCCAGGAGTTACATGATCGTTATAAGAGTTACTTTGGTTAGGCTCTCGGCAAGTGAGTCTTATATCTATCCTGTTATTCCAGCCATTTGGTTTGTCTGTAGCACAAACATATTTTTAATTTTTTTAAATTATCTCTCTGCCTCAATTAATCAGATCATTGGTCATCCATTCACTTGCTACTCAGCTGTTGACACTTTACTCACACAGTTTTGATCACCTGCAGAGACTTGCTTTCAGCTTGTTGACACCCCATGCACGCCATTTGCACAATCTTTTGATCTCTCTGCTTATAAATTCTGTGCCTGTGTGCTTTTCTTCATTTAACCTGATGAAGGAGCACCGCTCCGAAAGCTTCTGATTTCAAATAAACCTGTTGGACTCTAACCTGGTCTAGTGTGACTTTTGACCTTGTCCACCCCAGTCCAACACCAGCACCTCTGTAACAAGAAACATTTATTTATCAATGTCGTGTTTGCTGATGCTCAGTTTAGATTGCTTCAAGACCATTTTGTTTCAGACCTTGTTATAGTCTTGGTGCAAGGATGGACAAATGAGGTGAAATCCAAAGGTGAGCTGAGAGTCCCTGTCTTCAGTGCAGCACTGTGAGAGGTCTGGCACAAGGTGGGGAAAAACCTCTCCATTGGCTGTGATCATACGTAGCACAAAAGAAAGTATATGTGGCTGTTGTCATGCGACTGAGACAGTTACCCTTCAATGTTGCAAGAGTTTCCTCAGGGTGGGTATTTTTTAATCAACTTGTTAAGAGGTGTTATTACCTACCACTGGAGCAGGTGGGACTTGAATCTGGATTCTTGGCTCAGTGGTAGGATCATTACAACTGTGCCACAAGAGCCCTAAATTCCTCAGGGTAGATATTTTCTATTCACTCTAGAGCCCTGTGGACTTGAATCTGGGCCTCCTGGATCAGGGGGTGGGGCATTACCACTGCATCACAAGTGCTTCACTTCTTCAGGATAGTGTTCTAGGTTTAATCATCTTCATCTTCTTTATTGATTATCTCCTCGTCACAACGTCAAGTTGAGATGCTCAGTGATGATCGCACAGGACTCAGTGCCATTCATAATTCCTCTGATCCTGAAGGCATCCTGTGTCCAAATGCAGGATAGGACTTGGAAATTGTTCAAGCTTAAGCTGTAATATTCACCCTCACACAAGTGCCAGACATTGACCATTTCCAACAAGGGAGAATCTAACCTTCAACTCATGACATTTCATGACAATATCATTATTGAATGCCCAGCATCAACATCCTAGAGATTATCATCAATCAGAAACAGAAGTGGACTAACCATATAAGTAATGTGGATGCAAGAGCACATCAGACTTCACAGAATCATAGAATTTCCACAGTGCGGATTCAGGCCATTTGGTCCAATGAAGAGCACCCAACCCAGACCCATCCCTCCCCTCTCCCTGTAACCCTGCACTTCCTATGATTAATCCACCCAGCCTGCGCATCCCTGGACACATGGACAATTTAGCATGGCTAATCCATCTAACCTGTACATCTTTGGACTGTGGGAGGAAAACCAGAGCACTCGGACGAAACCCACGCAGACACTTGGAGAATATGCAAACATATGCAAACAGGTAGTCATAGAGTCATAGAGATTTACAGCATGGAAACAGACCCTTCGGTCCAACCCATCCATGCTGACCAGATATTCCAACCCAACCTAGTCCTACCTGCCAGCACCGGCCCATATCCCTCCAAACCCTTCCTATTCATATACCCATCCAAATGCCTCTTAAATGTTGCAATTGTACCAGCCTCCACCACTTCCTTTAGTAGCTCTCCATATATGTACCACCCTCTGTGTGAAAAAGTTGCCCTTTAGGTCCCTTTTATATCTTTCCCCTCTCACCCTAAACCTATGCCCTCTAGTTCTGGACTCCTCGACCCCCAGGCAAAAAACTTTGCCTATTTATCCTATCCATGCCCCTCACAATTTTGTAAACCTCTATAAGGTCACCCCTCAGCCTCCGAACCTATGCCCTCTAGTTCTGGACTCCTCGACCCCAGGGAAAAAACTTTGCCTATTTATCCAACCATGCCCCTCACAATTTTGAAAACCTCTATAAGGTCACCCCTCAGCCTCCGATGCTCCAGGAAAAACAGCCCCAGCCTATTCAGCCTCTTCCTATAACTCAAATCCTCCAACCCTGGCAACATCCTTGTAAATCTTTTCTGAACCCTTTCAAGTTGCACAACATCTAGAATGGAATCTGGTTCCCTGGAGTTGTGTGGCAACATTGCTAACCACTGAGCCATTGTGCCACCCGTTCTGTGGTTTTAATTCGCTTCCTGACTCCCCGTAGTCTGTCCATCAGCTACAAAAGACAAGTCAGGAGTGTGATGGAATATTGTTCACTTACCTGGATGAACTGCAGCTCCAGTAACACTCAGGAAACTCAATGCCATCTGAACATCCAGCAGCCCAGTTGAACAGGACCACATCCATCACCTTGGGACATTTATTCCCTCCTTAGATACAGTGGCAGTAGTAGATATCATCTACAAAGTGCATTGCAACAAATCATTAAACCTTTAACTATACCTTTTAGACTCATGAGCTCTCGCACTGAGAAGGATAGAGGGATCTGGGGAGCTGGTGGTGTAGTGGTAACGTCATGGCACTAATGTTCATGGAATGTAGATTCCTATCCCACCATTGCAGATTGTGAAATTTGCTTTCAATAAAAATCTGTATTTGAAAGCTGACCTAATGGCAACGGTGTAATCATTGCTGATTGTTATATCTTCCCATTTGATTCACATTGCCCTTCAGGAAAGACAATCTGCCATTTTTACCTTGTCTGAATGTGACTCCAGACCACATCAATGTGGTTGACTTTTAGCTACTGAAACACCCCAGCAAGCCGCTGAATTTAACACCTCTTGGGGATGGGTAATAAATGCTAGCAATGGCCTGATCCTAAGAGAGAATTAAAAAAAAAACTGGTTTGTGGAAGTACAGAATCAGAGGGTTGTTGTGGTAGAGGAGGAGACCATTGCCTCATCATGTCTGCACTATTTCTCTGAGCATTTTGCTTTGTGCTGATCTCCTGCCTTTTTCCCATAGTCCCGTACATTGATTCTATTTAAATAATCATTTAACAGCCTCTTAAATGTCTGCACTTAGCCTGTCTGTACTCCACTTCCAGACCCTAACTACCTGCTCTGTGGAAAAGATTTTCTCCCACGTTCTATTTGCTTATTTTACAAAACACATTAAAATGTGCCCTATGACTTTTGATTCCGTTACAAGCTGGAACTGCTACTCCTCATCTTCTTTGTCCAGACCCCCGAGCCCCGTGATTTTGAAATGATCTATTAGATCTCCTGTGGTCTTCTCTTCTCCAAAGAACTTCCCAATCGATCCTCATAACTGAAGTTGCTCATTCTTAGAACCAATTTCTTAAACTGCTTCATCACCCTTTCCATGTTTTCACATCCTTCTTAAAGTGTGGTAGCCAAAACTGTAGACCATTCTCCAACTGTGGCCTAATAAATATCCTCCTAAGTTCAGCATAACTTCCCTCCCTTTTGTACTCTTTCCCTTTTTGTGATGCCTATAGCTCCTTTATAAAATGTTTATTAATTGCTCTCTCTACCTGTCTAGTCAACTTTAATAACATACATATACACCTAGGTCATTCTGTTTGTGCACACCCTCTAGAATAATACTCTTTATTTCATATTGTCTCTCTTTGAACTTTGGACCAAAATGTATCCCCACCTTCAAGCTTCCTAAGCCAAGCCACATTATGATTTTGAACTATATTGCTGCATCTCCACCGTCGTTAGGTCAAAATCCTGAAACTCTCGGCTGAACAATGCTGTTGGTGTATTGGTTTGCAGTGTAGAGTGATGCTAACAGAGTGGCTCAGTTCGCACACTGGCTGAGGTTATCATAAAGGCCTCTCCTCTCAACCTCTTCCCCTTGTCTAAATTCTGGTAACCCTCAGGTTCAACCAACCATCGGTCGTCTCCCTCTAATGAGAGAGTAACCGTATGGTCTGGTAAGACCATATAGCGATCTTGACCTTTGCTTTATGAGGACTGCAGCAGATTGAGAAGGTGTTTCAGTCCAACCTTTTCAAGGGCAATTTGGAATGCATAAGGATTGCTGGTCTGGCTGGTGGCACTCCTACCCCCTGAATGAATGAAAAAAAGATTTGAACTCCTTTTGGATATTCTCAATCTTAGACTGTTTTTTCCAACTGTTCTTCTGTTCAAGGTGGAGGGAATTTCAGCTGGTCCATGATTATTCAGATTCTACATGATTGAACTAGATTTATTTACACAGATTAATGTAGCAAGATACATTTTAGATAGATAAATTTTCAGGCCTAAATGTCTTGGTTGTTAAATCAGTAATGTCCTTGCCAGACGGTGAAATGAGTTACTTTTCAGTAGTTTTCACCCAGTGTGTGCTTAAGGTCACAATTCCATTCAGAATCACTGTGGATATATATGGATCACAGGCTGAAATATAAATTGTTTTGTCAATTTCTTATACAGTATGGAGATATTGATGTTACAGACTTGTTCCTCTGATAATCTCATCATTGGTGCACGTGATCCACACAATGATGTTGTCAACTTGTCTGATGCTTTCCTAGTTTCATTAACAGGTTAGCAGCGAGAAAACCTTCTAACCTTAATAAATTAAAACATAACGTATAAATTAAGGTATTAATTTGAATTGATGCCCAAATCTAGGTTTGCAACGTTCTACATTGACCATGCTGTGAAATTTGTTTGGTTTTTGCTTTTAGTCAGGATGTTGGTTGAAGGATTAGTTAAGAGAAAATTAGCAAAATTCCAACATAGTGGGTATTCACTATTTAACCAATCGGGATGTCTTGTTCTGCTTCTGAACCTGAAGCTCTGGGGTCAAATCCCACCCCAAGGTGGGTGACAAAGGAAGATCTGTTCTTAATGCAATCAATCAAGTTGTGTTATCAATCAGCAAACCCTTCCAACATACACCAGTGGCAGTTAATCATATAAGACCAAAAGAAATAGGGACAGAAGTAGGCCATTAGACCCCTTGAGCCTGCTCCACCATTCAGTAGGATCATGGCTGATCCAACATTCCTCACATCTACTTACTGCCCCTTCCCCATTACCCTTGATTCCCGACTGATCAAGAATCTATCTCTCTCAGCTTTAAATATACACTAGCTTCCCCCATAGCTCTTTGTGGCAAGAAGTTCTAATTACACTTTACCCTTTGAGATCCTCCTCATCTCTGTCTTAAATTAGTCTCCCTTACTTCGGAGGCCTCTAGTTCTAAACTCTATCATGAGGGGAAACATTCTCAGCATTTACACTGTCAACTTCCTAAGAATCTTATACGTTTCAAAGATGTCACCTCGAGAGGGAGAAATTAAGAAAATTGTAGACTATACTATTCCTATCTTAAAAAGAAGCACTGATTCTGAACAAACTGCATGTAATGCTTTGTGTTGCTATAGCAACATGAACTCTGCGAGTAATCTGTAACATTATGCTCCCAACTGGAACTATCTTATGTTCCTGTTCCTTGTGACATCTTAAATTCTTGCTTTTCAAGTGCTAATGTGACAAAACTGTGGCTTTAGAGGGGTATTTTGTCCTTTTTTTTTGAAGAGCGGTTTTAAGGCAGAGGTTTGAGCAGTCTACCAGAGCCACTAGAGTAAACAGCTTGTGAGACCTTCGAGTTTTTTTTAAAGGTTGCACCAATAGAAGCAGCCAGAATGGGTGTGATCGGGCTCCCACAGATCAGGATTTTTAGATCTAGCTTTCAGCAGTTGCTGTTGGAGTCTTGAAAAAGTGGAAGCTACTTTTTCTCTCTCACAGTTACAGCCAAAAGCTGTGGGTTCTCTTACTGCTATTGGAGTTGCATGGGAGACAATCTGTTTTCTGAATTTGCATTTGCCAAGGGTATGTTTATGGGATGTTACTATATTGGAACAGTTAATTAGTAATAACTACTTTTTCTAATACTCTGTTAAACTTTCCAATAGAGTTGTTATTTTAATTCCTTCTTTATCTTGATGTCTTTTAACTGTAATGAATAAAGTGTGTTTTGCTTTAAATCCGGTAGTTTGACCAATCAATTCACATCTGGAATACAATACCTTACATTTACGTTTAAAATAAGAAAGGTTAGGTCTAGACTATCTTCCAAATATTTTGAGGAGGGTTGGTCTGGTTCACAACACTGATTCAGTACTCTTTATAGACAATGCTGCGGTCATTTGTGATCGAGAACTCTGGTTTGATTAAATTTTGTGGAAAGCAAAACTGGAATTGTCATTTTAATTCTACCAGTGAAAATCCCAAAGGTATGTATTTTTGTTACTAAATTATCAAGCAGTGGGAACTCTTTCAATTGTTAATCTCTGAATCTTCATAATTCTGAAAAATTCCCTTTAATTTCCCTGTAACCTCTTTAAGCGGAAAAAGTTCTTGTTTCTTCCTTAGTAACTATAATTGCTCATACTTGTTGGCAGGGTTTGGTTAGCTCAGTTGGCTGGGTGGCTGGTTTGCAATGCAAGAGTGATGCCAACAGTCACTGGTTCAATTCTGCACTGACTGAGGTCACCATGAAGGTCCCACCTCTTGACCTTGTCCCTCACCAGTGGCGATCACCAGTAGTCTCTCTCTCTAATGAAAGAGCAGTTCCACAGCCCTCTGAGACTGTGGTGATTTTCCCTTTTTTTATACTTGTGTGTTGTAAATGAATAGAAATCAAAAGATGTGCCATCACAGAGCACAATGACATTTTATTAACTTTATTTATCCCTACCTTGACATTCTAATCCTTAGTTATTCTTTAGCCATGCTTCTATATCTATTTTAATACCACGTGCATTGAGTCCCTGATTTACAAACATCCAACTTATGAATACTTATGAAAGCAATCCCATACGTGGTTGTAATGTTAAAGACCTGACAAACAACAATTTCCATATTTACAAACAGCTATTTTTCCATTATCCTGTATTGTGCTCTGACTTGTGGACAAATCAACTTGCAAACGGACTCCAGAACAGAACCTGTTCGCAACCTGGGACTGCCTGTACCGTAATATTTGAAATGTCTGTTGTAGAACATCACTTCAAACTTTTTCTAAAAATCAACTTATTCAATTCTCAACTTTGATATATTCTGTGGTTTCCATAAAAGTAATTAATTAAACTAGTCAAGTGTGGCCTTCTTCTGACCAATTTGTGCTGGCTATCTCTGAAAGCTAATCCACATTCAGGTAAGATTGATCATCTTTTAATTTCTGTTTTCTCTTTTTAAACATTTATGGGCAGTATTGTAACAGTTGAAACAATAACTCTAAGAATTTTGGCAAATTCTGATTAGTTCCTTCCCTTGTTTCTTCCTTGATCTCTTTCCCTAATTTTGGATGTACACCATATGGGAAAGGTAATTCTTTAGCTCCCACTAATTTTTATGAATTTCTCTGGTTGTGGCTTTACCAAACCCTCTTTAGGTACTCCTGCAGTCATAGTTCCATGCTCCTTTGTAAAAGAAAATCTGTAAATTATTAAACTTCATTGCCATTCCCTTAATCTCAGTTACCTGATGGGGGTCTCATTGCTGTTCCCATAGAATTGATGATTTGACTTTTGAGATTAGTGTGAACATTTACTTCCAGTAACTATCTTAATGATTTAGATAACAGAACTAAATGTAATACCTCCGAGTTTGCAAATGACACAAAGCTGGCTGAGAGGATAAACTATAAAGAGGTTGCAGAGATGCTTCAGTGTGATTTGGAAAAGTTGAGCGATTGGGCAAGTGCATGGCGGCTGAAGTCTAATGTGGATAAATATGAAGTTATCCACTTTGGTAGCAAAATTAGGAGGGCAGATTATGATCTAAATGGCGATAGATTGGGAAATAGGGTGGTGTAATGAGAGTTGGATTTCCTTTTACACCAGTCACTAAAAGTAAGCATGCAGGTGCAACAGGTGGTAATGAAGGCAAATGATAGCCGTCATGGCATGAGGATTTGAGTACAGGAACAGGGATGTCTTGTTGCAGTATTACAGGTGAGACCACACCTTGAGTATTATGTGCAGTTTTGGCCCCCTTATCTGTGGTGGATGTTCTGGCAATGGAGAGAGTGCCAGACTGATTCCTGAGGTGGCAGGACGGATGTGTGAACTGTGACTGGATCAGATAGGACTGATGTTCACTGAAGGTTAGAAGAATTATGGTATCTCAGAAATCTAAAACATTAAAACAGGACTAGACAGGGAAAACTCAGGAAGGATATGCCAGATGACAGTAGAGTCCAGAATTAGGGATCACAGTCTAAGGATACAGGGTAGACCATTTAAAACAGGCATAAGAAATTTCTTCACCCACAGAGTAATGAGCCTGTGGAAATCTCTGCCATATAAAGTGGTTGAGGCCAAAGTATTGATTTAGTTTGATTTCTTGTTGTCACATGCATCTATGTACAGTGAAAAGTTTTGTTTTGTAAGCAGAAGAGGTGGACCATAACATGCAAGGACATACAGCTCATAGGGTGTTTAGGTAGAGTGAGGCATACAGGGTTATTGCTGCACAGGAGGTGCCCAAAAACAAGATCAACATTAGATTTGAAATTAGAGAGGTCCATTCAACAGTCTAATAACAGCTGGGATGAAGCGGTTCTTGAACCTGTTTGTGCGTGTGTTTCAACTTCTATAACTTCTGCACATATTACTGGGGTGGGAGGGATCTTTGATAATGATAATGTTAACCGCCTTTCTGCAGTAATGTGAATGCTTTCAACATATGGATGTACTCCACAACCACCTGATGAAGGAGCAGCGCTCTGAAAGCTAGTGCTTCCAATTAAACCTGTTGGACTATAACCTGGTGTTGAGATTTTTAGCATTCAAGAAGGTAATAGAGTTCGTGCTTGGAGCTAAAAGGATCAAAAGTTATTGCGGGTTGCGGGGGGGATGGAGTGAGATAGAGTACTGAGTTGGATGATCAGCCATTATCATACTGAATGGCATAGCAGGCATATAAGGTTGAATGGCCTACTCCTGCTTTTTTCTATGTTTCTACGTTTCCTGGTTAATAGGCAGGAGACAATGTGGCAAATGTACATGCATTGCAGTTTGAGATAATGAATATTAGTGATCCTGGCAAATGTGGCTTGATAGGAACATTTAACTTCAGCAGGTTTGAGGTGCTGGAGAAAATGAACTTTGTTCAGCTCACACTTAATTCAAAGTTTTGCTTCCACCTTCCAAGTCTTTTGATACTGTTGCATTGCTCTTGGCCCTGAAGGAGCATTGAGGGACGGTTGCACTGTTGCAAACATTATCTTTTTATGAGAAGTTAAATTGAGGCTCAGTTGCAAGTTCAGGTTTGCAAAGAATCCTATCACATTATTTTTGAACATCAGAGGAATTCTCCCAGTGTGTTGACAAATACTTACCTTTACTCTAAAACCTTCCAGAACAACTGTTCGTTTTTCTAATTGGTGTTTGTGAAGCCTCCTTGTGTGTAAATTGACTGCTGCATTAGTCGACGTAACAACAGTGGTTGCACTTCAAAAAATATGTAATTAGCTGTTAAAAGCATGGATATATCCCAAGGACGTACAGTTACATTTTTTTTACTTCGTCTCCACATTCCTTACTCACTTGATCTATTTTTGGCATCTTACTATCTCCTAATTTCTCCCTATTGAGATTTTTTCTTCATTTTGTAGAATTTACTGTCTCTGTCTCGAGGACAGAAATGAGGGGATTTCTTTTCCCTTAGAGGATTGTGAGACTTTGGCACGCAGAAAGGATTAAGAGTTGGGTCATTGAATATTATTAAAGCAGAGGTAGGTACACTCTTAGATAAAGGAATCAGTAGTTATCGAGGATGGATGGGAATGTGGAATTTGAAACAAATAAACTAGCCGTGATCTTACTAACTGGTGGAGCAGGCCTGGGGTCTGAGTGACCTACTTCTGTTCTTGATTCAAATATTTGTTTGAGTCCAAAAACCAGATCTAGCTTTTGTTATTTTCAGCATAAATAAGTCTTGTCACAGAGACATCAATTCAACTCTACCCAGTGTAAAATAATTCCAGGAAAATAGAAGAACTCTACTATGCCTGTCCTCTGTTCCCTCTCCTCTCTCTCTCATTCTCTCACACACACACATTCAACACAAACAACTTTCAGTCTAGAACTAATTTTGGATTTATTTATTAAACTTTGGCATCTTTTATCTGAATTCCATCTTGTTTTTTTAACACACTGTTTACTTTTTTGGCTGGAAACTACCGGTGTAAACTGACTGAAATGTCTGTTCTGAAGTTTGAAAAGAAAATGACTTGGAAGATCATTATAGTTTATTAGTGGCAGAACAAAGTAATGTGATTCTCAGTAAGTTATCTTTCTACATGCTATCATGTATTTGATCTCTGATCATATCGTTTGCTGAATGCTTGACATCCACTTCACTTGCAGATGGCCTTAATTTTAGTAACTTTATGTCCATTTGGTCACGATGTAGCACTATAAATAGATGTAGAGAATATAAAAGCCAGGAAGGTATTGTCATAGTCATACCAAGTGTATCCTTCAAGTGGTCTGTCAGTTACAAATTTATTTAAGCTTATTTGTAACCAGTTTTATTTTTTGAATGTTTTAGTATTAAATAACCAACAAGGGAGCTTCGCGTTTTAAATAAGATGAAAGCTTAATTTATTACAAAACTGTTGCTGAAAGTTATTTAAATAAAACATGATAAAGCTATTTGCTATACAAATGTAGCTTCAAAATTTAAAGTAACTGCAAGATTTGGGGCTCAGGAGACATAGAGTCATAGACTCATAGAGATGTACAGCACGGAAACAGACCCTTCGGTCCAACTCGTCCATGCCGACCAGATATCCTAACCCAATCTAGTTCCAGCTGCCAGCACTGGCCCATATCCCTCCAAACCCTTCCTATTCATATGATTACAAATAATCAACTGCTTGTCTTGGGTGAGTAATTTTAGTTTATTAAGAAACAACAGTTCAATTAGCTAAATAGGAATGACATCTGAGGGATCACTGTTACCAGTGAATGAAGGGGCAATTGACAATAGCTGGTGGAGGCAACGTCCTGCTGTCTTGTTAAAGTGTTAGGGGACGACGGTTACGACATGGACGTTAACCCCTCTGTTAATTAAACCAAACATCCAGAAAAGCTCACCTCGTCTCATAATCTGTTAAAATATGAGTTCCAGAGAACTCCCGAATTCCATTATTTAAAGAAAATAAAAGTGGACATTAAACAACAACTGTTCACAAATCTAAGTCCTACTTTCTCTTAACTTCTACTACTTGCCTCCAACTCAATTATAATATGCTGTTCTAATAAGACACTTAGTAGAATTACATCAACTTAATTTCAAAACCACACAGTCTCTGTCTCCTGTGTCTTCACTCTTCCGGCTGTGGATCTCCCTGGATCGTTGCCTTTTGTTTTACTGGGAGTATATTTCACATGAGAATGTAGCTTTGATAGAGTGTGTTTCCTAATTTCTTGGAAAGCACGATATTATATTGACAGCTAGCTCTCTGGCTCTACGCTAGTTGTTCTCTGACTAATTTTCAAAATGTCCGCCTTCTTATGTTCCCCAATATCGGACTGTGTCGTTGATTTGATGTTGGCAAAACAATAAATTAAAACACGATTAGGGGGTTTTAGTATTGTGGGGCCCAATTTAAACTCAAGATTAGAATGGTGCTGGTAAAGCACAGCAGGTCAGGCAGCATCTGAGGAGCAGGAAAATCGATGTTTCGGGCAAAAGCCCTTCATCAAGATGTCAACTGATTGGCTAAATTCAAATTTTTGTCAAAACAGCAACCAAAACTCAGGTATCCATTTCAAATATTATGTTTATATGTTTTCAATTTTTCAGTACACTTTGGGATTGCCACGCAGTCCTATTCACAGGTGTTTGTAATCTCTCAGTTTAGAACAGCATTCTCTCTCGCTTAAAGGTACAATACATGCCTTCAATTTCATAACAGCTAAATAAGAAAGAAAGCCCATGACACCTGAGGGTTCACTGATACCAGAGAATGAAGGGGCAATTGCCATAGAGCAATTGATTGATCTCAGTAGCTTGTGGAGGCAACATCCTGTGCTTTTGTCAAAGTGTTAGGGGACTATTCCATCTTTCCCGATCCACCTTCCTTCTGAAGAAAGTGATTGCCTAATGAGGACTACCAACTAACTAGGACTGCTCTTTTGTCTCAGTTAACTTTTAAGGTGCTGAAGCTGGTAGTTTACCTTATTTTCATTATTCATTTGAATTTTTCTAGCCAATGAACAGTTACTGAAGAATTGGAATAATTCCACAGAGGCTGGTATCTCGTCACCAGGTCACCCTTTATTTATATGTAGAGAGTTCTTGACACTGATCCAGCTCTCACAGTGAACAGCATGTCTGACACTCCTGTTCTTATCTGTCAGTCAGGGCCCCTTGACTGGACCAGATTAACAGCCCCAATTAGGGAACTCATATTCTTTGAGGTCTACCTGATTGACCTCATTGCAATCACTACAGGGATGTTCACCTCCCTCCCTTTCCATCATCAAACTCTTGGTCACCCTTTTAGTTTACATCATGTTAAGGGTCATTTGCTTGCCCTTACCATTTTCTTGTATAGGTAAGTGGAATGTGTATTCCCAAGAAAGAAAATAGGTGCCTCCATTAAATTTGGCTGGTATTAGCCATTTGCAAACGTGCAGTTGCTCCTGGGCCGTTATGATAATTGATCCTTTCCAAAGTCTCAAGCAAAATATTTCTGATTTACTGATGGTGCTGTAGTAATTACATTCAAGTTATTCATTCAAATCAGACTGTGGTTTTGTCCTATCCACTATGACTAAAGTGGCTAAGTGTATTGAATGAAAGTAAAATATTTTGTGACTTCTCATAGAATTAAAGTGGTTCATATTTCAAAAATGTTTTGTACAGTAAAGTTCTCAATACCTAGAGGGAGAATTTTGACATCAGTTTTTGGGCAGCAAAATAGGTCAGAGGCGTTTTATGTTCCACTTTCTTCCTAGAACTATTCCTCCCAGTTCTACTTGAATTTCTTTTGGCAACGGTGATTTTATTTATGTTTTATTTATCATCTGAGGCACACACAGCAGCATTCTACTGACTTAGGAATGGTAACATGCTCTGAACAGAGAGACTCCAACATTTCCATAGAGTATTTACGTGTTTTCCAGAGAGAAAGATAGCCATTGCTCTGCCAATATGGTCCAAGTTATGCTTACCATAAAATAGCATATTCTTATTCACTATTTCTATTCTTATTCTAAGAAGTATAATCTATTACATCTCCCAATTCTTACAATATGAAAATAAAAATGAGACCAGCCTTCACTGTAATGGATCTGCCTTGCTTGAAGGTCTTCGTTTGAAAATGAAGAGGTTGAAAATTTGAAGTCAGAATTCAGTTTTTGTAGACGAATAGTTGGAGGTTGTTCCCACAGATGCACTTATGTAAATGACTTGGTGCTTCTTTTTTCACTTTGCACTTATGTAAATGACTTGGTGCTTCTTTTTTCACTTTCAGAGTTCTATAGAATATCCTGGTTCAGTACAATAGCAGTGAATACCCTTCTCAAGTCACACTGTTCAGAAGCACATTGTTAGCTGATTTCAGATGTTTTCTCATGGTCTCTGCACAGTATGGTTTCTCACTGTTTGACTTTTACAAATCTAAACTTACAATAGCTGCTATCCCAAAAGTGTTGATTCACGCTTCCATATTAGCAAAGCTCTGTGGCATATTGTCTGTCATTTTAGGTGATTAACTTTGTAACAGTCTCGGCCATTAGCTTGGATGCCTCTCAGTTTGTTGGTGAGTTGGGAGAACATTTTGCCCCTCCTGGGACATTGTTACATCATGGAGCATAATAGGCAAAAGAACCAAATTGAGATGGCACTTTCTTTTCTTTCACACAGAAAGCAGGAACTGGACTAAAATGGTGAGAAATTACAACATGCTGCTGTGCAGAAGGACTTGGGTGTCCTTCTGCATGAATCATAAAAGTTTGGTTTGCAGGTGCAGCAGGTATTTAAGAAGGTAAATGGAATATTGTCTTTCATTGCTGGAGGGATAGAGTTTAAAAATAGGGAGATTGTGCTGCAGCTATGTAGGGTGCTGGTGAGGCCATACCTGGAGTACTGTGTATAGGTTTGGTCTCCTTACTTGAGAAAGGATGTACTGACACTGGAGGGGGTGCAGAGGAGGTTCATAAGGTTGATTCTGGAATTGAGAAGGTTGGTCTATGAAGAGAGATTGTGAAGACTGAGACTTTAGAAGAATGAGTGGGGGGATCTTAAAGAAATGCATCAAATTATGAAGGGAATAAATGGGATAGAAACAAGGGGGTTGTTTCCACTGGTAGGTGAGTTGAGAACTAGGGACCATTGCTGCAAAATAAGAGGGAGCAGATTTAGGACTGAGCTGAGGAGGAACTTCTTCACCCAGTGAAGCAGTTGAGGCTACATCGTTGAATGTTTTTAAGGTAAAGGTAGAGTTTTGAATAGTAAAGGAATTAAGGGTTATGGTAAGTAGGCGGGTGAGTGAAGCTGGGTCCATGTAAAGATCAGCCATGATCTTATTGAATGGCAGAGCAGACCTCGAGGGACCAGATGGCCTACTCCTGCTCCTAGTTCTTCTTTTTTTAAGTAAAAGGATAATAAAAGTGGATCCAAAAGGCAATGGAGAAGTACTTGAAGGGAAAAGAATTACACAGGAGGGGAGTAGGTAACTCTTGTTGGGCTGGCATAGGTATGATGTTGTCATTGGCTTTCATCTGTGTTTTGTGATCATATGACTCTGTAACACACCAGTTTTATAGAAGAGTTAGACAGTGCATGATCCCTGTAAATAAATTAAACTTACTACACGGATAGTATGAAAGCTTTTAAAACTTTGTTACCAAGTTATTACCTAATTTATGTTTGAAAAGTTGAAATTTCTTGATCACATCAGCGTTGACCATTGTGAATTTTCCCAGTCCACAATGGGTGACTAACACGGCACAATCACTTTACTCAGTGAGTCTGACCAATTTCCTGATATACAACTTTCACTAGTTTGAAAATGGGATGCACCAAATAGTCTTTGTTGCATGTGCATGCAGGTTAAACTTTAATTAAAAAGGTGCAAACCCTGCTTGTTTGAAAATATGGTTTTGGATTTGCATTTATAAAAAAAAGTGCATCACAGAAGTAAAAGTTGCTTTACTTTGAGTTCCTGTTGAGCTTCTGTGATAGAAGGAGCTGCTGGACTTGGTGGAATAAGGAATGTGAATTGATATGCACTGGTGGAATGACATGATAGATGAAGTGCCTCAAGGTTAGCAACTAATGATTGGCATTGACACAGCGCCCTCACTGTTGGTTGCTTAACTCTGCTAAAGTTGATTCCCTGATTATGTCATCACCATGCTCTGTTTCAACCTAGTGAAAAGCAGCAGAGTACAAAAAGGTTTTCATTCTGTACCACGTCTTTTGCAAAGGTTTGATCTGAAAAAAGGCATACTGATTGAGTGTCCTCTTAAAATAGGGTTCATCTGAACTGGTCTCCAGGGGATCTTAAATAATAACTAGACTGAGATACACTTGATGCAAAACTTGCTTTCTGTCTTGAGTATTCTCTGTTACACACAGCGTACTGTGGACGTCTTCAAGCATCAGAAAAGTAAGGCCATGAATTTGTTAATAGCAAAACATATTCGAGTAACTTGATTGAATTCTTTGATGAAGGAACAGAGAACTAATTTGTAGGGTAATGTGGTAAAAGCTAGAGTTTGGGACTAAATTGAAAATTTACTGCTATGCCATCATCACCCCTTCTTTAAAGAACTCAGTCAGGTTAGTCAGACATGTTATGCCTTAACATATCCATGCTGACTGTCCATTATTAACTTATGCGTTTCCAATTGGGAATTACTTTTATCTTTGCCAGTGGAATTTAGAAGTTTTCTCATCACAGAGAGGCTGATTTTTCTTTTTATTGGTTCATGGGATGTCAACATCACTGTTTAGGCCAGCATCTTGTGCCCATTTCTAATTGCACCGGAAAAGGTGGTGGTTCTTGAACTGCTACAATCTATGCATTGTGAAACACACATCATCCTGCTCAGAAAGGACTTCCGGAATTTTGACTGTGGAGAAATTACATTATAGCACCAAGTCAGGAATGTATGTGATTTAGAGGGGAACTTGCAGGTGGTGTTACCATGCATTTGCTACCCTTGTCCCTCTAGGTGGGTGGTGGTAGCAGCTTAGGAAGTTGCTATTGAAGGACTCTTGGAGAATTACTAGAGAAACATCTTGTAGGAGGTACATGCTATTGCCATTATGTATAATTGATGAAGGAAGTGGGTATTGAAGATGGTGGTTGGGGTGCCAGTCAAGTGGGTTGCTTTGGGCTGGATGGTGTTGAAATGTATGAGGAGAAAGTGAGGGCTGCGGATGCTGGAGATCAGAGCTGAAAATGTGTTGCTGGAAAAGCGCAGCAGGTCAGGCAGCATACCTGAAGAAGGGCTCATGCCTGAAACGTCGATTCTCCTGCTCCTTGGATGCTGCCTGACCTGCTGCGCTTTTCCAGCAACACATTTTCAGCGGTGTTGAAATGTATGCGTGTTGTTGGGATTGCACCCATCTAGACATGAGGAGAATATTTCATCACCTTGACTTGATACTGCAAATTCCTTGTAGATTGTTTTGTAGGGAGAAGAGAATCCCTCATCCCTTTTTAAGCAGAAGTGTGCATTTACAACTCATTAGTCTACAATATTGAGTGATTATGTTCAAAAGTTCCCTCATCCTTGTTTCTGGACTGGTTGATGTATTATTTTTATATAATCCAAGCTAATTAGCACCCCCCTTTTTAAATGTATTTGATACTATCCAATTTTTGGACTGTGTTCATCTGATGCAGACTATTATTTCAACATTAATGTGAGCTATGCCATTTGCAGCTCTGAATGTATTTTTGTATCGATTGACTCTAATGGCCCTTCTTCATAAGTGTTCTGAGGAAGAGCCACTGGAGCTGAAATGTTAACTCTGCTTTCTCTCTACAAATGCTGCCAGACCTGTTGAGCTGTTGAGTTTCTCCTGCAATTTCAACTATCGTTCGTTATCCAGAGACCTAGGTAATATTAAGAGAACTTGGATTGAAATCTCATCATGGCAAATGGAATTTGAATTCAATAAAGTGTAATGATGACCATTATCCCATTGTTGATGCTGTATAACCCATCCTGTGGGGAAGGAAAATTGCTGTCTGATCTCCATGTGGCACCAGACCCACAGCAATGTGATTGACTCTTAATTCTGAAATGGCTTAGCAAGCTATCCAATTTAATCAACTGCTTGGAAGTCTCAAAAAAGAACTGAAATGAGGCTACATTGGTTCCAGATATAACAATGGCAAACACACCACTGTCAACTATGTCAACATCTGAGACTAATCAAAATAAGGAGAATTCTCAAACAGACTAAATCATACTCACAGAATCATTTTTTATAATGTGCGAGATAATAGCGTCATCATTTCTAGGTGTGTTATATAGTCATGCAGGATTGAAACAGATCTTTTGGTCCAACCAGTCCACACCGACCATGTTCCCAAATTAAACTAGTGCCACCTGCCTGCGCTTGGCCCATATCCCTCCAAACTTTTCCTGTTCATGTACTTATCCAAATATCTTTTAAACATTGTAACTGTACCTGCATCCACCACTTTCTGGTAGTTCATTCCACAGTGACCCATTCTCTGCATAAAAAAGTTGCCCCTCATCCTTTTTAAGTCTTTTTCCTCTCACCTCAAAAGTATGCCCCTAGTTTTGAAATCCCACACCCTAGGGAAAGGACCCATTCACCTTATCTATGCCCCTCAGGATTTTATAAATCTCTATAAGGTCACCCCTTAACCTCCTATGCCCCATTGAAAAGTTCTCAGCCTATCCAGTCTATATTTTTATATCTCAAACCATCTATTCTTGGTAACACCCTGGTAAATCTTTTCTGAACTCTCTCTGGTTTAATAATATCCTTCCTATAGCAGGACAACCAGAACTGCACAAAGTACTCCAGAAGAGGCCTCACCAATATATTGTACAATCTCAACATGACATCCCAACTCCTATACTCAAAGGTCTGAGCAATGAAAGCAAGCGTGTTAAACAGCTTCTTCGCTATCATGTCTACCTGTGATGTAAATTTCATAGAATTATGTACCTGAACCCTTAGGTCTCTTTGCTTTGCAATACTACCCAGGGTTGAGAGTGTGTTGCTGGAAAAGCACAGCACGTCAGGCAGCATCTGACAAGCAGGAAAAATCGATGTTTCGGGCCGGCCCATTAATTATACATGTCCTGTCCTTGTTTGAACGACTAAAATGTAGCACTTCGCATTTATCCAAATTAAACTTCATCTGCCACTCCTCAGCCCATTGACTCTCTTTGTAATCTTAGGTAACCTTCTTCACTGTCCACTTCACCAATAGTTTTGGTGTCATCCACAAACTTACAAACCATGCCTCCTGTATTCTCAACTACATCATTAATGTAAATGACAGACAAAAGTGAACCCAGTACCAATTCCTTTGGAACACTGCTAGTCACAGCCCTTCAATCTGAAAAATGACCTTCCACCACCACTCTCAGTATTGTACTGTAAAGCCAATTTTGTATCCAGTTAGCAAGCTCACCCTGAATCCCATGTGATCTAACATTACTAATTAATCTACCATGCAGAACCTTGTCAAAGGCTTTACTAAAGTCCAAGTAAATAACGTCTACCACTCTGCATATGTCTTTTTGGTTACTTCATTAAAAAACTCAAACAAAGTCTGTGAGACACGATTTTCCTTGCACAAAGTCAAGCCGACTATTCCTAATCAATCCTTGCCTCTCCAAATGCATGTAAATCCTATCTTTCAGAATCACCTCCAATAACTTAACCTACATCGATGTCAGACTCACAGGTCTATAGCTTCTAGGCTTCTCCTTATAGCCTTTCCTAAACAATGGCACAACAGTAGCCACTCCTGCTGCCCCCCTCCCATGTTTATAGATTATACAAATATTTCTGCTAGGGGTCCCACAGAGTTTCCCTAACTTCCTACAATATCCTGGGATACACCTGTTCAGGTTCAGGAGATTTACCCACTTTTATGTTTTCCAAGACCTCCAGTTTTCCCCTTCTGTAATGTGAACTGTTTTCAAAGCATCAGTATTTATTTTCCTGAGTTATCTAGCCTCCATTTCTTTCTCAATAGTAAAAACTGGCACGAATATTCATTTAATATCTCTCCAATTCCTGACATTCAACAAAAAGATGACCTTGTCAATCTTTAAGGGGTCCTACTCTCTCTCTCTCTCTCTCTCTCTCTCTCACTGGTTGTTCTCTTGCTCTTAATATATTTGTCAAATTTTATTGAATTATCTTTAACCTTATCTGCCAAGGCTATCTCATGTCCCTTCTTTGCCTTCCTGATTTCCTTCTTAAGAATGTCCCTACACTCTTTATATTCTTCAAATGATTCAGTTGACCCCAATTGTTCTATACCTAATATATAATTCATTTTTATTCTTGATTAGAACCTCAATAGCTTTGTTCATCCATTGTTCTATAATTTGACCAGCCTTCCCTTTCACTCTAACAGGAACTTAATATCTCTGAACTGTAGTTCCCATACCACTTGTCAGTCATCCCTTTACCTGTGAACAGTCTACTCCAACCAACTGTTAAAAGTTCTTGTTTCATACCCTTAAAATTTGCCTTAAGAACTTTAATTATGTCCCATTGGCAGGACAGACTCAACAGAGATGGAAACACTATGGTAAACAGTGGGAAGGGAGTTGCAGGAGAATTATCAACATTGACTCCAGACTTGATGAAACTTGATGGCAACGAGTCAAACGGGGACGAAGGAAATCTCCTGCTGATTACCTTGCACCATAGCCCCCACTTATCCACTCCCAGCCACTGAATCAGAACCTCTGCGTGTTGAACGTCACTTGGAGGAAGTGCTGAGGGTGGCAAGGGTGTAGAGTGTACTGTGGGAGATTTCATTGTCTGTCTCCAAGAGTGGTTTGGCAGCACTACTGCTGACCAAGCTAGATGAATCCTAGAGGGAATAGTTCTAGACTGGGTCAGTTGCAGGTGGTGAAATAACCAATAAGAGGGAGCAGATATTTGATCTCATCATTACCAATCAACTGCCACAGATGCACCAGTTCATGACAGTAATGCAGGAATGGCCACAGCGCTGTCTTTGGAGACAAGGTCTGTTCTTTGGTTGATTAGTTGGTGCAGGTTGATTGATAATATGTACTTTTATATAAAGAGGCACTGGTAAGGTTTCCTGTGATGTACTGGTAGTGTCTTGACCTCTGAGCAAGAGGGCGTGAGTTGAAGTTCCACCTGCCTCAGAGGTGTGTCATAACATGTCCACGCACTTTGATGAACAAGTACCGACTATTTCCTGCTAGCTTAGTTGTTAGAGTATGAGACTCTTACTTCCAGGGTAATTGGGTTGAACCTCAAGCTGGATAAATTTTAGGAGTCTTACAGTGCAATGATAGAAGGATCAGAGGTCTAGGTTCAAGATCTACCTTCCCTAGAATTGTGTTATAGCATCCCTGATGTTGATTAAAAATATTTTTTTTTCATGCAGAAACACTTGTTAATACCAGTCAGGTGGAGTCAGGAGAAATCTGCTTGTAATGCTCCACTCTGTGAATAAAGACAGGGTTGGATTTGCCCTTTGCAACTAGCTATTTGGAGTACAATATTTGTTACTTGCTTTCTTATCCAGAGCAAATAGTTTCATTGTTCTGTTAAATCCATCTCTAATTTTGAACACAGATTAAATCTCCTCTTAAATTTCTCAGCTCTAAAATGGTCAATCCCAGCCTCTCTACATCCCTGAACTTTCTTGAGAGGAACCAGCTAATCAGACCCAAGGACTCAGAATTATAATGACAGCATGCACTTTTATATGCATGACATAGTCTTAAAGCTATATGGAACAATGGAGGGTCCAACTTCTTTCTATCATATCGCCAACCAGGAATTTCTCCCATACTTACTGTCTGTTGCTGGCATGTATTGAAAGGTTTTGCAATTTGAAACTTGACTTGCTTTGCCGCATCATGACTCCACCTTCCTTTGCCATCAAGTTCATTAGCAGGGCCTGAAGCTGGAGTTTCTGCCTCTGGCACTACCCATGGTGTTACGGATGATAACATTTGTAAATGATTTTGGAGGTGATATTGGAAGCAGAATGAATAGTTAGATTATTTGGCAAATGCAGAAGCTTGGCCAAGAAGATGATAAGAACTGCAAAGGCTTTTTCAGGTAGGTTGTTTATGATGTTTACGGTTTGTAAAGTAATGTATGTTGATGCTAAAAATAGTTGGCATATTGCTAACTAGAGCAGGTGAAGAGAAAGTGACAAGTATAATAGATGGTCAGGTACAGTAAGTATTGCACCATATGACAGCAGTTACAGACGCATATAGAGAAAGAGAGACATCTTGCAATGCTTGCTCACAGATCCCTAAATACGGCAGAATAGGTAGATAAGGTGGTAAAGGAAGCGCGTAAGATATTTTCCTTCATTGGACAAAGCATTAAATTCAAAAACAGGGATGTAATGCTGGAACTTTATAAAATACTGGTAAGGCCATGGCTGGAGTTTTGTGTACAATTCTAATCATCACATTACAGATGGACACAATTGCTCAAGAGAGAGTACAGAAAAGATTTATGAGAATGTTGTCAGGGCTTGAAAATTGTAGGTATGAATAGCCTAGGGTTCATTTTGTTAGAACAGAGGTGGCTAAGTGATGTCTTAATTCAGATGTAAAAAAATAATGAGGAGTTTGGGGAGAGTGGACAGAGAAAAACCTATTTCCCCTAACAGTGAAGTCATTGCAGTTTTAAAATGATTAGGGTGTAGGGTTGGAGGGGATGTGAGGAAAAATGTTTTCACCCAGAGGGTGGTTGATGTATGGAATTTTCTGCCTAGTTTCGAGGTTGAGGCAAAATCCTCACCTGATCTATAAAAGGTACCTGCATGTGCATCTGAAGTACTGTATCCTGCTAGGGGACGTGCTGGAAAGTGGGATTAGAAAGGGTAAGAAGTTTATTCAGCTGACATGGCCACCATGGTCAAAAAGCCTATTCCTGTGCATTAAGATTTATATTGTTCTATAAATCTTGGTAAATCGGATTATGTACTGTGAGAGAATAAATGATACTGTTATTCTGGAAAATGCTGGTCATGTCAGACAAATATGATAGTTCAGGGGAAAAATATGAAAATAAATTTCCAATTCAATATTGACGTTTTTATCAGAATGCTATTAATCTTTGGAATTCTTTTCCACAGAGAGATTTGGAGATTGGAGACTTGGTCATTGCATCGATTCAATGCTGAGTCAGAAAGATTTTTGATTATTAAGAGGGTTGAGGGTTATGAGGGACAGGCAGGAAAGTGGGATCAGTTCGCGATCAGATCAGTCATGATTGTATTGCAAGGGGATACTCACAGGCTTGCTGAGCTGAATAGCCCAATTTGAATGATTTCATGAATGGTTTTGGGAGAGTTTCAGTGAGATTCCTGAGGTGAGGCATCTTAATTGGCATAGCTAATTAACACAACTGTAATTTACTTTGAAAATACAGTCAAGCGCATCACCTTTAGTGTTAGCACTGTCTTCTCTGAGTCAGGGGTGGTGGATTTCAGCCCCACTCCACAGGCTTAAGCAAATAATTTTGGAAGACACTCTAGTGCAGTACAAGAGAGTACCGCAGTGTCACCTTTTGAATGAAATGTTATATTGTGGCCCCCGTGTGTGTGCAAAAGTTCCCATGATGGAACTCTGAAAGGAGCAAGAGAATTCTGTAAACATTTATCTCGTGTTAACATCATTACTATTTGTTGGATCTTACTATACACATATTCAATGCCTCACTACAGTTGCAATACTGTCTGCACTTGGGAAGGGCTTCTGTAGACGTGAAGTGTTCAGAAATATTCTGACACTGTGTTAATAAGTTGTTTTTTTTCTCCCTATCATCTTTTTGTGTGGAAGTATTGAACACCATATTAGTTGAGAAAGCTGTAACAGTGATTGTTTATGTGCTTTCTGCAGGGTAAGCTGGCTGTTAATGGAGAAGAATCTGTGAGGCAACTGGAGCAAATGACATTTCAGCTTAATGATCAAATCAGAAGAATCCAAACAGAGCAAGAGACAATCCTTTGTTCTGTGGGAAAAGAAATTGATGCTGCGTGTGATTTCCTCTCCAGAGATCCTGGTGACAAGTTCAAAGTAATCAATGTAAACTTTTATTGACTTTGTACAACTAACTTCAGTAAATTTCCTCCCCTCCACCACCATCTGCGATGTTGATCTCGCTCATCTATATTTCATTTTTTTAACGTGGGCCACAGGCAGATGACCTATACTTAAGCCTTTGTTGAGAATAATAGTTGATGAGGACAAGTGGAAATAATTGAGAGTAGCTCAGTGTGACTTGCTTTGAGATTTCCTCCAGTCCTTACTGAAAGCTTCCTTTGGATTTGTGACAAACCATACTTAAGACGCTACGTGGATTCATCCTTTCCGTATTTTTGAAAGCTGCTCTGAGATCTCTTCTAATCCTGGCCTCCTGCGCATCCTGATTTTCATCAGTGCAACCCACTGGAGGCTGTTCCTTAATTTGTCCTGACTTCTGGCATTCCCTTTCTAAACCTCTCTATTCTTCCAAGTTGTAATGGCACAGAAAGAAGCCAATCAGCCCACCGAGTCATTGCCAGGTCTCAGTGTAGCAATCTAATCAGCCACATCCCCTACTTTACCTCTGTGAACTTGAAAGTTCCTTTTCATTAATTGACTGTCAAATTCCCTTGTGAAATCATTGTCTCTGTTTCCATCACCCTCATAGGCAGTTTGAGGTTGTTATGAGTTGCTGAATAAAAGTGAATTTGCCAAAGACCCACCAGACCATAGGGCTGTTCTCTGATTAGAGACAGAGAGGGAGATGACTGATTGTGGTTAAACCTGAGGGTCATTACACCTCAGGTGAGGGAAAGACTTGAGAAGGAGAGTCCGTTATGTAACCTCAATCGGTTACTATTGGAATAATTCCTGATCACAAGCCAGCCGTCCAGCCAACTGAGCAACTAGAATAACTAGAAATGTTCTTGCACATTATATTGAATGAAGGTATCACATTTTCCACTATCCAACCTTTGGTGCCATTATTTTAAGGCACTCCTTGAAAAGTACCCGTATGACTTGCCTCTCTAAATACTGTTGCATTACGTTTCATTTGCTGTTGCTCCAGTACAGTTCCTTGGGACTTTTGGCTACTTTAAATGTCCTGTTCAAAAACAATTTGTTGAGGAGAACTGGACTTACATTGACACAACAACTTTCACGTTCTCTCTTTGTAGACAATAGTTGTTTTGCAATACAGACTAGGCACTTGTTTTGTAAGCAAGCCAGTTTGCATGTAACAACATTTCACAATCATGCGAGATCCATTGGTATATTTTGGTGATGTTGGTTAATAAATGTTGGCTAGCATACCTAAAGTATTCTTTCTGCCTTATTTATTGATGGTCCATTGAGAGAGCAGTTGAGTCCTTGGCAATATACCCCAAACGAAAGGAAGCACTTTGAACAGTGCACCACTTCCTCAACAGTGCATTAAAGTGCTCAATTCCCTGGAATGATGCTTGAATTGAAGAAGTGAGAGCTTTGCTAGGCCTGTCTGACATTAGCCTACAGTATTGTACATAAATCATTGACGATCAATAGAATTATTTCATATGGAGGCACTTAGAATATTTTTCCTTCACCATATTTATAGCAGAAGGTTTCATTTCAGAGAAAGTGTTTGAAGAACAAGGGGGTAGATTCATATGTGCAACAAACTTCAGTTTACCCAACATCTCATTTCTGTCAGTCTCAGCAGTTTAGTGATTTAATTTAAGTCTTTTTGACTTAAGTGCAAATCATAAAAATGCTTGCTGCATTCGTTCCTTTGTCCTTATACATGTATTTTACTTCGAATGTTTTTCAATCCCAGTACTGCACAATAAATCTGTTAACAGCTATTGAAATATTGTGACTGACAATTGAAGTAATAGATTTTTATTTGGCTGCTTTTATTCTGTATGATTACATTTTCGCTACTTGAATTCTGGGCATTAGATTCTATAGACAGTTAAATTGTATTCCATTGATACTTCCACTGTAGTTTTTCCTTGTTGATCAGTTATGGCTCAGTGGTTGATTCCTCTGTCCCTGAGTTACGAGATTGTGGGTTCAAGTGAGCACAAAAATCAAGACTGACACTGCAATGCAAAACTGAAAGTATGCCGCACTGTTGGGCATACTGTCTTTTGGATA
Organism: Chiloscyllium plagiosum; assembly: GCF_004010195.1. NCBI lineage: Eukaryota > Metazoa > Chordata > Chondrichthyes > Orectolobiformes > Hemiscylliidae > Chiloscyllium > Chiloscyllium plagiosum. Next base: position 7,987,659 of record NC_057719.1, read on the forward strand.
AGGTGTTATACCATTCCATCTGCCCTCTCAAGAAGATCATAAGAGGTCCCAGAATGCCCTTCCTCTGAAGAGCAGTGAACTTTCCTTTAGGGCCCTAGCAATATTTGTATCTCAACCAACATCCCAAAAACAGTTATTATCTGGTTATTATTGAATTACAGTTTTCAGGAGTTGTTGTGTGCAAATTGGTTCCCGTGTTTCTTACATTATGACAGTGACTACCCTTTAAAAGAGGGGAGCAGTTAGCTGTGTTGGTGGGATAGCTGGTTTGCAACATATAGTGATACAACAGTGTAAGTTCAATTCCCACACAGGTTGAGGTTACCATGAAGGACTCTTCTTAACCCCTCCCCTTTCCTGAGGCGTGATAACCCTCAGGTTAAACTACCATCAGTTGTCTTTCTATAATGAGAGAACAGTCCTGTGGTCTGGTAGGACAATATTGACTTTACCTTTGAAAAGTGCTTCATTGTGCTGTGGGATAACTGGTGGTTACGAGAAGTGCTATTTAAAGCATGTGTTTTTTTGACGTCCTGCAAAAGTCTCTGTACCTTGATGCTTCATCACCTCTTTCCAGAAGAGGGTGCTAAGTTATCCCTTATTACTGTCTTACCTTGCTGAAATATAGTAATTGTCAGTAATCCTAACTCCAGCTACAGAATTAATATAAAATCATGCCTGAAATTAACTTACTGTTTGAAACACTGTTACAGTAGCTGTAGGTAACTGCAGTTGCTGAGACTTTGATGTCATTCTACTACCACTGAGGAATGGACAATTTCAAGTTATGTAGTTCTGTGGAAGCATTTCTTAACTACTTACAACTTCATTAGTTTCCTAAACAGATTTCTGAGTAATTTTCTGGTTAAAACCCACTGAAGTGTCCAATTTCCACACTGATGAACACAGATCCAGTTCTACCTAAGTGCATTCACTTTATTAATGTAACACATTTGGATTTCCAAAAGGGATTCAATTAGCTACTGCACATAAGGCTACTTAATAACATAAGAGCCCACGTGTCAGGGTATTATATTATCATGAATGGTAGATTAGCTAGCTAACACAAGACAGAAGGTTGGTATAAAGGGGGCATTTTCAGGATGGCAATCTGTAACCCAAGGACTGGAGTCACAGATCCCTGGGATACCAGGATTGGTGCTGGGGTCACAATTATTTAGAATTGTATGAATGACTAGGATGAGGGAAGTGAATGTATGTAGTCAAGTTTGTGGATGACATCAAAATAAGTGGGAAAGTAAGTACGGAGGATGATGCAAAGAGTTACAGATAGATATAGTCAGGCTGAGTGAGTGGGTGAAGACTTGGGAAATGGAATAGAATGTGGGAAAATGTGCTATTGTACAGTTTGGCAGGAGGAATAGAAAACAAAAATTGATCACAGTATTCCAGGAATATAAAAAACAGAACGTGCTCGAGAAAATCTGGAAGCATCTGTGGACAGACAGCAGAGTCTTCATCAAAACTGAAAAGATCCAGAAAATGTTGGTTTTGGTGCTGTTGACAAACGGTTTGGAGGAGGGGGTGGAACAGACGGTGAGGATGCCTAGAGCAAAAGACAAAGGGAGTGTTAATGGTGGTAAAGGAGGTCTAAGATGTAATGCAGGTGCAAGGGATAGATTTGAAATGAGTTAGTTGCAAAGCCAACAAGATACAAGAAAGACACAGTGGGTTGGGGAGGGTGGGATTGAATGGCTGGTAGAGATTATTCGCCAAAGTTGTTGACCTTAGTGCTGAGGCCTGGAGTGTTGTTCATTTTCCACTTGGTCACTTCACAGCCTCAAGGACTCGACATTAAGTTCATCTCTGGAAAATGGCTGCTGTTCTCCATGTTGATACGTGCACTCACACACTCACACTCTGGCTCACATACTCACTCTTTCACTATCCTCTCTCACCCACACATTCACTCACACACACACACACTCTTTCTCTCATGTACACTCTCTCTCACACACACACACACGCGCACACACAGCCTCTCTGCCTCTAACTTATCAAGTCCCCAAAGATTTCGAGATGGCCTGTGCTTTCTCTCTTGCTCACTCACTCTCTTACTCACTCAGTCACTCTCACTCTCGTTCCCTCTGTGTGTGTGTCTCTCTTTCTTTCTCTCAGTCTCTCATTCATATGGGTGCACACCCACACACTCATTCACACATGTACACACATACACGTGTGCATGTTCACACACACTCTCAGTCTCACACATATTCTCACCCCCTCTCACACGCATGCTCTCACATGCCTGTAACTTATTAAGCCCCCAAAGATTCCAATATGGTCAGCTTACATACACACTCTTTCACTCACACACACAAACACACATACACTTACATACACGCTCTCAGACACAGAGACTCTCTCTCACACACACTGTGTCTCTCTCTCTCTCTCACACGCGCGTACACACAAACATGCTCTCACACGCGCACGCGCACACACTCTCTCAAACGCATGCACACTCACTCTCACACACACACAAAGACTCTCTCTTTTTCACACTCTGTCTCTGTCTCTCATGCGTGCGCACACACACACACACAATCTCTCTGTCTCTCTCATACACACACTCTCCTACATCCCCCACCCACCCCTAATTCTGTGCCTTCTATGCATCTTCTCGGTTTTGCTTTCAGACAGACCCATTGTCTCCACTCACATTTATTATTTACTCCTATTTTACATCTCTATCTCTCCTTTACCATTATCAGTTCTCCCTTTATTTTTTGCCCTAGGCACCCATACCTTTCATTCCACTTGTTCCTTCTACAGTCCTGTCAACAACATAAAAAAAATTTTTCCAGACCCTTCTAGTTCTAAAGAAGTGTCATGATAAAATTGAAGTGTAAACACTGTTGCTCCCTCCACAGATATTCCCAGACCTGCTGTGTTTCTCTGGCATTTTATGTTTCTATCCCTGGAATATTGTGAACAAGTTTGGTCCCCTAATCTAAGGGCTCACACTGGAGACAGTCCCCAGAAGATTAACTGGCTGAATTCCATTTCTTGAGAGGAGAGGCTAATTGACTCATTGATGTTCAGAAAGGTACAACTCTCGCACAACAAAATCGCACAACAGTAAGATGAATAACCAAGAGCAGCTGACCATATTGGAATCTCTGGGGGCTTGATAAGTCGAGATGGAGAGACTGTTTCTATTTTGGGAGAATCTAGGACCAGAGGACATAACCTCAGAATAAAAGATCACCCATTTAAGACAAAGGTGTGTAGAAATTACTTCTGAGAGAGGTGAATCTTTGAAATTCTTTGCTGCAGAAGGCTGTCAAGACTTGGTTGTTAAGTGTATTCAAGGCTGAGATAGTAAGCAAATCAGTGGTTATGGGATAAAGCAGGTAGGTAGATTTGAGGATTATCAGATTATCTCATTGAAATACAGAGTGGATTTGATTGGGCTGAATGGCCTACTTTTATTCTTAAGTGTTATAGTTTTATGGTCTAATTGGTGAAATGGGGGAAAATCAGATAACGGAATTTAAGACAATAATTCTGCATATGTAAGTTAGCTGGCTGAGTTTGAAGGGTTGTTTTCAGACTTTTTGTCACCATACTAGGTAACATCATCATCAGTTCTGCTTTAGGTTATAGTTCTGTTCAGGAATAGCTTTAGCAAGCTGCTCTTGGCCATCCTTTAGTTCGTTATTCATCTCATTGTTCTGTGATTTTGCTGGGCATGAAGTTGCTGCCATCCTTTACAAGAATGATCCTGAGAATGAAGGATTTGTCAATGAGGAGCAGATGAGGATTCTGGGTCAGTATTCAATCGCATTTAGAAAGATGAATGGTGTTCCGCTTAAAACGTGCAGAATACTGAGAGGCCTGGATAGAGTGGACATGAAAAAGATGTTTCCAACAGTAGGAGAGAATAGGACACTCGTGAGCGCAGCCTCAGAGTGAAGCAAGGATACGTTAGACCTGAGGTGAGAAGGAAGCTCTTTAGCCAGAGGCTACTTAATATGTGGAGAGGGCTGTGGAGGCCGAGGCATTTAGTGTATTTAAGATAAAGATAAACAGGTTCTTGATTAGTAAGGGAATCAAGAATTACAGGGAGAAGACAGGAGAATGAGTTTGAGAAATATATCAGCCTTGATCCAGTAGTCTAAATCTGCTCCTATGCCTTATGGTCTTTGTGCACCAAAGCATTTGCCTTTCAAATGCTACTTATTGAATGCAAAAGTTTGAAAAGATGTGGTAATGCATGTGATTACTGTTCTTCTGATTTATGATACAAACAAACATCTCAACAAGAGAAGGGATTGCCCCTTGACATTCAATGGCATTATCACTAAATCCTCTACTATCAACATGGCTGGTTTACCAACAATGAGTAACTCCCCTCCTGTGTGCCCAAAGTCATTCCTCCACCTTCAACGTACAAGTCAGGAGTGTGATGGAATGCTCTCTTGCCTGAATGAGTGCAGTTCCAACAATACTCAAGAAGCATGACAGTATGCAGTACAAAGCAACCTGCTTGATTGGCACTACATCTACAAATATTCACTCCTGCCACCACCAAAACTCGCGAACAGCAGTGTGTACCATCCATAAGATGCACTGCAGAAATGCATCAAGGTTCCTGAGACAGCACCTTCCAAACCAACAACCTCAACCATCTAGAAGGAGAAAGGCAGCAGATAAAAGGGACCATCACCACCTACAAGTTCTCTTCTAAGCCACTCACCACGTAGATTTAGTACCATATCACTATTCCTTCACTGTCACTGGGTTAAAATCCTGGAACACCTTCTCAAAATGGCAATGTGGGTGTACCTACAGCAAATGGATTGTAGTTGTCCATTACCCACACAAGTGCAAAGTGTGATGTGGCAAAAATGCTGGCTTGTCCCTACCATGCCTAAAACCCTTTTACCTTGTGCTTATCAAGAATCTGTTGCTCCCTTAAAAACATTCAGACACTTTGTTCCCACTGCCTTTTGAGGAATAAAATTCAAAACACTTGTGATCTTTTGTGGGAAAAACATTTTCATCTTTCTTTATTTTTAAAGAATGATCCCTTGCTCTTGATTTGACCACAACAGAATACATCTTTCCCGCATCCAAGCTATTAAGACCATAAGACATAGGACTGGAAATAAGACCATTAGGCCCATCGAATCCATTCCGCCATTCAATCATGGCTGATAGGCATTTCAACGCCACTTACCCACAATCTCCCCATAGCCCTTAATTCCTTGTGAGATCAAGAATTTATCAATCCGTGCCTTGAAGACATTTGATGTCCTGGCCTCCATTATGCTCCATGGAATTCCACAGGCCAACCACTCTCTGGCTGAAGAAATGTCTCCTCATTTTCATTGTAAATTGACCCCCTCTAATTATAAGGAAGTGCCCACAGGTCATAGTATCCCAGCCCTATGGAAACAAATTCCCACGTCCACCCTTTTAAGCCATGCATTATCTTGTAAGTTTCCATTTGATCCCCCCTCGACCTTCTAAACACTAATGAATTCAATCCCAGGATCTTCAGCCGTTCATTGTATGTTAGGCCTATCATTCCAGGGATCATCCGGGTGAATCTCCACTGGACACGCTCCAGTGCCAGTATGTCCTTCCTGAGATGTGGGGCCCAGAATTGGACACATGGGGTCTAACCAGAGCTTTATAAAGTCTCAGAAGCACGTAGCTGTTTTTACATTCCAACCCTCTTGAGATAAATAAAGATCACAAGTCCGAATCTCTGCAGTTAACCTTTCTCCTTGTAACTCCTTGCTAGACACTTTTAGCTTGGACGTAACAATGAATGTTTTCTGCGTAGGTACATTGCTTATATGCAACAAACAGACTTAAATGTCTTTTTATAAGATTGAAATTATACTCTGCAGTACAGCTATAACTTGTGATGGACTGAGTAGCAAGTCATGTTTGGATTTGAATGAAAAAAGGTGCAAGTGATGAAAGGTGACTGGTGCCTAACTGGAGTTGCTGCTGCGAGGTTGCCTCCTGATTGCACACTGTGTACAAGCTTCACAGAGATTGCAGCTCAGGGCTTCAGCAGCAAATCAATCAAGGTTCATGCTTCAGAATCATGAGCCTAATTAATTTCTTTTATAAACTGTGTGGAGCTGCCACCTGGAAAGTAGATTTTTTTTGAGTGATCATTCTTTCCAAATTCAATCTCTTCTGTTAACAAACAAACTGCAATCTAATTTTCTTTGCAGGCAATAACACTTACACATGGATTAGAAAACGATCCCCATCGCTGGCTGGCTGAAGTGAAAGTACGTATTCAGGGCACCGATATGATTGACTACTTTGGGGTCTCTACGGTGATGGTAAATTTACAGAAAATGTCTTTGACATTCTGGCAACAAGACTTTCAGAGTCACAGAACACAGCACTGCAAATGCATTAATTGAAAATGTTGAAGACAATTTGAGGTTATGTGGTGAGGTGAGACTGTAAGGTCTAATAATGATCTTTAAAATTTTGAACCAAAACAGAAGTTGAGCCTTCTGAGGAAGGGTCAGAGGACCTGAAACATTTTTTAAATTTAAAATTTTGAAGCTGTTTGTACAGTAAGCCGAGAGAAGGTAATTCCATGTTTGGAAACTATGCCCCTATCAGATAGTCACAAATAAATCCAATAAATCCAATAAGGAATTTGAAAGGACTATGTTTTAGTACAGAATGGTAGAATGCACAACTCCTTTGGTCCATTGATAAGAATTCCAGTTGCTCCATTGTCTTCCCAAAGCTGAAGTCCCTATAACACTCTCGTCAACCTTCTCTGTACCCTCACCAAAGTCTTTACATTCTGAAGTGTGATGCCCATAATTGTACACAGTACTCCAGTCGAGTCCTAATCATTGGTTTGTAAAGATTTAACATGATGTCCCTGTTCTTATAACCAGTTCAACTATTTACAGAGCAGTGAATTCCATAATGTTTTTCAAAATGCCTTAACAACTAATCTTCCTCCCTTCACAGATTTGTGAATTCCTTTCTGGTCTCGTAGCCTTTGCTAACATTGTACCATTAGTTTATATTTTCTTTCTATGTTGTTCCTCTCAATATGTATTACTTCATATTTCTCCACATAAATTGCATCAGCTGTGTGTCTGCCCATTTCACCCGACCCTCTATGTTCTCTCGATGAATGGTGCAATCCTGTTCAATATTTGTGATGTTAAGTTTAGTATCATCTACAATCTTTAAAATCTTACTTCTTACAGCAAGTCCTGATCATTTATAACAAGAAAACCAATGGTCCTAAAACCGACCCCCAAAGGGAAGCAACTGCTAATTATCATGAAGAAGAAAGGAATGGAGGAATGAGTGGGTAGAGTTACAAGATGGAGAGTAAGATGAAACCTGTTTAGAGAACTGGCACTGGCCAAATGGGCCAACGGGCCTGTATCTATACTGTCAGCTCGATCTGATTTCAAGATAATTAGAAATATTCAGGCTAGTAAATGGCTTTATTTTTCCATATCCTGATATACCTGTTATTAAAGTGTAGTACTTGGAATACTTTAGTTTTCCTTTAGAGCACTTCACAAAAGACTAAAGCAACTAATCTTAGAAAATGGCTCATATAAATAAATTGTCATGAACTCCATGGCCAAATCCTAAATTTATGCTTGCATGTGAAAGTTAATTTTAAATATCTCAACAGACAACCTCTGCAGTGAGGTGACGCTTATGCAGTTGCCTGAAAATAATTTGGGATGGTAGAATACTATTCTGGACATTGCATTGCTTCTGCCGCGGGAGAATACAGTCAGGCTTTCATTCTCATTGTAAATGTTGTTTCATGGAGGTTTTGTGATCATTAGATTTTTATAAAAGAGGACTTGCACTTGCTGTATCATCGAGCATGGTGAGACTAGGAATTCTTCCAGCAGGAAAAGAATGGCGCCTCATCAGATGTCACTTGCTTTAACATACTCGTGTCGCAACTTAAAAGTAAACCATTCTGACTTGGGCAAATTGCTTTTTCCTTACTCCTTGCAGAAGGAGGCACTACTGCCTCACAGCGCCAAGGACCCGGGTTCCATTCCACCCTCAGATGACTTGCCTGTGTGGAGTTTGCACATTCTCCCCGTGTCTGCATGGGTTTCCTCTGGGTGCTCCAGTTTCCTCCCACAGTACAAAGATATGCAGGTTAGGTGGATTGACCATGCTAAATTGTTCATAGTGTCCGGGGATGTGCAGGTTAGGTGGATTAGCCATGGGAAATGCAGGGTTACAGGGATAGGGGAGGGGGTGAGTCTGGATGGGATTCTAATCTCAATAAACAAGTGAAATGGACCTGACATCACTTGTGGTGAAAGATTAATTTTGTACTGTAGCATGCTGGAAAATTATTACTTTTTTGTTTATTAAAATTTTCGCATGTCAAACATTGGATGTATTCCTTTGGACTCTTAAAAAGCCATTGATCATCTGTGATAATCCACATAATGACCTTTGTTAAAACAAGAACAATAATGTGAAAAACATAGTGTTGGAAATATGCAAATACTTTGAGACCCAATATCAACATCTTATGGGTAACTACTGGCCAGAAATTGAACTGGACTAGCCATATAAATACTGCACCAATAAGAGCAGATCAGAGACTAGGAATTCTGCATTGATTAACTCAGCTTTTCTTCTCAACACTTGTCTACCATTTACAAGGAACAAGTTAGGAATGTGAGGGAATGCTCTCCAATTGCCTGGATGGTGCAGCTCCAATGCAGTTAAGAAGCTCAACACCATCCAGGACAAAGCAGTCTTGGTTAGCACCCCATCAATACCTTCAGTATTCAAACCTTTTACCACTGACACTTTCTGGCACCAATTTATACCACCTACAAGATTCATCACAGCAATTTGGGGGGGGGGGGAGCTGCATGGTGGCTCAATGTTTAGCATTGCTGCCTAACAACTCCAAGGACGTGGGTTTGATTCCATTCTCAGGCGACAGTCTGTGTGGAGATTGCACGTTCTGCCCGTGCCTGCGTGGATTTCCTTTGAGCTCACTGATTTCCTTGCACAGCCTAAAAATGTGCAGGTTGATGAATTGGTCATGCTAAATTGCCCACAGTGTCCAGGAATGTGCAGGCTGAGTGGATTAGTCATGAGAAATGCAGGGTCACAAGGATAGGTTGGGGGAGTGGGTCTGGGTGGAATACTCTTTGGAGGATTGGTATGGACCCAATGGGCTGAATGGTCTGCTTCCACACTGTAGGGATTCTATGATTCTATGTTTCTAACTCACCTAGGGTCCTCAGTCATCACCTTCCAATCTGTAACTGTTACCACCTAGAATGACAAGGGAGCAGGTACATAGAAAGGTCACCACCTTGAAAACTTCCCTCCAAGTTGTGCATCTCATTTAGAACGATATCACCATTCCTTCACTTCTGCTGGTCAGTCCTGGAACTCCCTCGCTAATATCGCCTGACTGAAACAGTTCAAGAAGGCAGCACACCATCACTTTCTCAAGGACATATATGAACGAGAGTCCTTAAATAAAAGAACAAACAAGTCTTTTTAAAAAGGAAATGTACCAACCCGAGAGGAAGCTGACTTCTCCACTGCTTCTGGTGAGTAATTTATACCATGTTCTTATTGTGTTAGAAATGGATATCTCAGCAATTATTAATGCAGGTTATGTAATGTGCTTGGCAATAATTTAACTGCAAGCTTTTGAACTAAATTAGTAAATGTTTTGGGGGCATGCATGAAGCTGATGCACATTACCATTAAAATGTTGTGAGAATTTTGAAGCTGTGCTTCACTTCAATTGATATAATCCCATGTCAGTTAAACCAAATATTTTTCTTTTTCCTGCAGAAAAAGAAGTTTGGAGGCACCCCTCATGATCCCTTGAAGTTTCAAGAGGAAAGTCAGGTGGTCTAGGAAGATCCCAAGTGAATCCTTGTCAGAAGCAGCACGTATGGCTGCTTGCTAAAACAAGAAATCTTAGAACCGAAAGAGGTCTCATACCTATTGCCAATCTATGCTATCACTATATTCCACTTCATTTCTCTGTCTAGAAATACTCTAATTTGTCCCTTAATGGTCCAACTTTGCAGGCAACTTCAATGATCTTCTGTGCTAATTTCTTTGTTTTCCCACCACGGGATAACAGTCCTTCTGTCTGACTGGGCTTCTTTCTTACAACTAGTTGTCTTCTGGTGTGGTAGAGCTTTAACCACTGTGAATTTATCTCACCCGGTCCCCTTCGTAATCTTCAAACTTTAATTAACGTTGTCTCCAAAGTGTCATCCATACTCAGAAAACAAGCCTTTATAACTTCAGCTCATACCGAGAATTTCTGGTACCTGAAATCATGTTTTTTTGGCCTTCCTGCACCCTCTCATGGGTAGAAATGAGTTATCAGTGGCAGTGATGAGATCTGATCATGACACAAGACACAGGGCCTGACCAGTACGTTATAGAGCAACAATACAATTGCGTTTTAGCCACACTATAATATTGAGACATCTCTCACAGAGCCAATGCAAATAAGAGCTAAATATTAACCAGAGTTCATGGATGCCAACCCCCAACCACTTCCAAAACGAAACTCACAAGAATTTAGCCTCGAATCAGAAAATAGAGAAATGTGAAGGTTGGATTAAAGGGCTACGGATTTCTGATATATGTGCGGTTTTGTTGAATCAGTCAGTTCTGTTGCAACGACAGTGAGGTGCTGATTCTCAAGCCTACAGAGAGTGAGCTCACACCCACTGAATTACATTGAAAATTTTTCCACCTTTAGTATTTTGTTTCAAAAGAGACTGCGTACAACTTCTGTAATAATAAGTTTTAACCTGTTATAATGTTGTTTGTCTTAATGTTTAAGTTTTCTGTGCTCTTTGGAATAAAACGTGATCACATATTATTTGTCACAAGTCTTTTTAAATGCTCTTCCTTGCACAGTTCACACGTACCCTCATTATCACGGTGAAGCTAGGCACGCAACTTCTGAAAATACCTAGATTTCTCATGGATTGTGTTGTTACTCTTTAATGTTTTAAGTGGTCTAGAATGAATTAGTTTGACTTAATATTCCTTCCCGCGGCTACACACCTGACCTGAATCTGAGTTGTCCTTGTTCGATCCCTGCCCTATGATTATGAGATTAGATTACCTACAGTGTGAAAACAGGCGCTTCGGCCCAACAAGTCCACATCGACTCTCCGAAGGTGAACCCACCCAGACCCATTTGTCTCTGACTAACGCACCTAACACAATGGGCAATTTAGCATGGCCAATTCACCTGACCTGCACATCTTTGGACTGTGGGAGGAAACTAGAGCACCCAGAGGAAACCCACGTAGACATGGGGAGAATGTGCCAACTCCACACCGACAGTCACCCGAGGTCAGAATCGAACCTGGGTCCCTGGCGCTGTGAGGCAGCAGTGCTAACCACTGTGCCACCTGAGATACCAAGCATTCATCTGCTATGCTGGGCTGATCAACAAAACATTGTTTTTTTTGCTGACCTCCTATTCTCCACACTGCAGCTTGTTCTGAGCAACACTGCGACACAAAATTGTCCCTTGCATTTATTTACCTATAGCCCTAATCTTTGCTGACCAAGACTAGTTTATGTCATCTCAACATAATTCATTTGAAATTCATGTTGTCTTCTGCAGCTCCCCAATCATCTTGCAGTACTTGATCTGTGTAATATTGTATCCTGCCATGTGTGATCTATTCAACTGAGTCGGTTTTTGTATATTCTTCTCTACCATTGCACCATCATTACCCACTTTGCTGTTTGGGTTTCCTCTAAATCTCTCTGCTGCTCTACTTGTTATCTCATCAAAACCTGTCCATTTGCCTCAGCTTTAAGTCTCCTCTACTTTTTCCTTGGTATCCATTCTCCTTACGTCTTTTTGTGAAGCTCTTTGGAATGTATTTTTATGCTAAATGTATTGTATTAAACTACGTAGTAGTTGTCTTAACTTGAAAAAGGAAAAAAGTTCATATTTTGAAAATTTGTTCAAACCTTAATCCTGAAATGAGCAGATTGCCTTATGGGAGAAGGCTACACAGGCCTGTATCCTCTTGAGTTTATTAGAGTTGGAGGACCCTGAGGGGACTTGACTGAGTTGATGTTGAAAGGATGTTTTCTCCTGTGGGAGAATCTAGAACTAGGAGTCATAGTTTATAAATAAAGAGGTGTCCTTTAAAGCCAGAGATGACAAAACCTTCTTTTCTCTGAGCGTTCTGAGTCTTTAGAATTGCCTTCCTCAAAAGTCATTGTCAGAGAGTCACACAGCACGGAAACAGACCCTCGGATCCAACTTGTCCGTGCCAAACAAGTTTCCCAAACTAAAACTTGTTCCATTTGCCTGCATTTGTCCCAAATCCCTCTAAGCCTTGCCTATTCATGTATCTGTTCAAATGTCTTTTAAATGTGGGAACTGTACCTACATCTACCACTTCCTCACGCAGTTAATTCCATATATGAACTACCCTCTGCGTAAAACATTGCCCCTCATGTCCCTTTTAAATCTTTCTCCTCTCACCTTAAAAGTATGCCTTCTAGTTTTGAACTCCCCCATCCTCAAGAAAAGACTATTGCTATTCATGTTATCTGTGAACCTTTAAATATTTTGAATACAAAGGTAGGTTGATTCTTAATTACCACAAAAGATTATTACAGATCTGCAGGAATATCGGTTAAAATGAGATTAAAATCAGATCTGACTGAATGACTGATTGATTTGTGAGTCACTATTGTGAAGTTAGGTGTTGATTGTTTTATGCATGATATAAAAGGTACCATGTTACATTTCATCCCATGGTTGAAAGCATTAATTCCCCAGTGAGTGTGCATTGGTGATGAACTTAGAATGGGTAACTCCAGTATTAATCTCTTAGTAGCAGCTCAATTTCAGTTTTATGTTAGATCTAGATTTTGGTTAAGGAAGTGAAAATCAGTCATTGGGCGTGGAAATTAAAGCCTCACCTTGAAGTTTGGAAAATGAGGATATTTCATTGGATGATGGGTGGCAGGTCCTGACCCAATTAAGTCCTGACTGGGAAGACCTGTGGTAACTTCCCTGCCCTGGCACCAGTTAAGGATCTAAATGGGCAATTGATGCTCATCTAAGGACTTCATCACACGCTGATGGTAGTGGCCAAGCGACTCATCATGCAGAAACCTAGAAAGCAAAACACTTGTCCTGAGCGGGATCCCTCATTCAAAGGCATCCAACATTTGGAAGAAAGAGCCTAACCTCATGACTCCACACACCTTTCTACTCACCTGCAAGTAAATTTAAAGCTCTGGTTTCATAGCAGTCTGCAATCAAAATCTTTTCAAATCTCCTTTTTATCATTATGTTATATTTTTGCTCTAGATGTAAAAAAAACTTTGCTTTGCTCTCTGTTTAAAAATATCACAAAGCATCAGGAATCAATACAGTAGCTTCACATGGTGTGCCGTTGCTTGCCAGGAAACTTTCTTTCACAGTAGACCACATGTAAACACGAGAGCAAATAAGTTGAAATGTTTCAGGCCAGATTTTTTATTCAGAGCAGAAGGACATTACAATTGCTCATGGGACTGGTTCTGATCTGGGGAAGTTCACCATCACCATCATTCAGTAGGCTAATTTTTTCCACCATTTTTTGAAATTGTAGCATAGACATATATCAAGAAGGCGCCCTCTCACACCATCGTAGAGGAGTAGATGTCTCACTTCTATTCGGTAAAGTTAGACCACCTATGATCTCCTTTGACTGTAAAATAGGTGAATAGTGACTCAGAAATCTTTCAGCTTGTGACTGCAGTGGTATTTTTACAAATGCTTGACTATGATAAATACAATTAAAGAAATGCCGTTGTTGTTTAGCAGTGAAGGTCAGTATGCCTGACAGTAGCTAAATTTGGAATAGAAAGGCAGGTAGAGGACAGAGATGCAGGCTGTACGAAGATTGTGGGTTAATCTCTATTAAAGGCATCAACACAATTTTTCTCATTCCTGTAATAGATTTTATTTCTTCAGACCTTAAGAATGTATCAGTTTTGGATAAAATTTGTGACCACTGTAATATTGTAAACTTTTTAAGCTCATCTTTGCTCAGATCATATTTGCCTGAACAAATTATTTTTGTGAAAAACGTTGTTGATCAAAATTTTTTAACCTTCTGAAAGTCTAAGGTTCAGATGCTAACAGGATCTTCACACTCTACAGCAGTGCATCTAATAAGTACACTTATGGGTATACTTGGAAGAATGTTTCTTTAAAGATCACTTAAGAATTTGGATCTGATTAAATTTTGAGCTTGCTGATATCTTTAAACCAATTTAACTTTTAAATTACAAATTCACAATTGGATCAATGGGTCCTGTTCTACTGACCGACAGATTAAAATGAAAATTACAGAGAAGGACAAACTAACTTGATGAAATAAATTTAGAATTTACTCAGTAAAAGTTCAATATACTTAAAACATGGACGTCATAGGGTGTGAAGTCTTTGGATGCTAATAGTATAGTTGGATTTCATAGAATCCCTACAGTGTAGAAACAGGCCATTTGGCCCAACAAGTCCACACCAACCCTGTGAAGAGTATCCCATCCAGACCCATTCCCTATTATTCCTCATTTCCCCTGACTAAAACACCTAGCCTATACATTCGTGAACACTATGGGCAATTTAGCATTGCCAATCCACCTAATCTGCATATCTTTGGACTGTAGGAGGAAACTGGAACAAACTCCATACAGACAGTCACCCAAGGCTGGAATTGAACCTGGGTGCTTGGCCCTGTGAGGTAGCAGCACTCACCACTGAGCCACCATGCCACTTGGTTTAATGCATCTTGGGACAGTTTTCACCATAGGAGTGATGATGTTGACTGTGCCCTAAATGAATTGAAACATACAGCATTTAAAAATAGTTTGGGGATTTCTTGTGCCATATTTGGAAATTGCTTGTATTAACAATCATTTGGTTAGGTCAGGAGATCGCTCCCTCTCCCTTCATAGCTGAAGTCATTAACAAGTAACTGAAAAAAAAAACAGGTGTTCATTCCAACTATTGATGTTTCGAGATGTTATATGAAGTTGTCTGGTATCAGAACATATGTTTAGCAGGCTTTTTCAACATTTTCACAGGTACTTAAAATAATTCATTAGTATCAGCGATAAGTGGTGTCTTGTGTTAAAATGAGGAAAAATAAGCAAATAATTTGTCTTGAATATTTTAATATTGATTATACTTAATTGATCAATATGCTGGAAGACTATTCTCATCAAAAGTCCATGTGTGATTTGTGTTGCTATGAGCTTTTATCGTGTGATAGGGAGGGGCACATGCTATGATTTCTTAGGAAGCCTTGAATCTGTCTCTTTAAGACAGGGGTGCTGTTTGTGAGCACTTCAGCCAAGCTAACCCTTATCAATAAGTCATTTCTCATGTACTGACAAGTCTGCATTTGTTTTCAAGCTGTCTCTGCAGTTTTGAATTGGTAGCAACTTGATCAATTTAACTGTTAATTACCTCTCTCTCAGCAGGCAAACCCTAAATTAATTTATTCAAAATGTGATTAGTATAGGATTCCTAGATGTAAATTGTAATTAATGTAAAGTCCTAAAAGTAGTATATTATCCAAATTTTATACAATAGTATGACTCAAACCACCTCTGATCATTATTATTAAGCTGTGGAGGTGCTGGTGTTGGCCTGAGGTGGACAAAGTCGGAAGTCACACAACACCAGTATGTAGTAGCCCAATGAGTTTATCTGAAATCACAAGCTTTCAGGGTGCTGCTGCTTCGTCAGGTGAAGTGATGAAGGACCTGGTGAAGGAGCAGTGCTCTGAAAGCTTGTGATTTCAAATAAACCTGGTGTTGTATGACTTCTGACATTATTACTAATTCATATGATCTAAATTCCGTTTCTTCCTTTTTGTTCAAAAGTTCTGACTAATTTGGATCAGACTTTGATACAAATGGTACTTCAGAATCTGACTAACAATATTGCTTTTTAGACCAAACTACAGTGGCTATGTGAAGAAATGAAGGAACGAGAAGGACGAGAGCTCAAACTACGATCCCACCTCCGACAGTGTCGTGTGCAGTTGAAGGAACTCCTACAGGACAAGGAGTCCGAGAGTCAGCTTTTCATAGAGCAAATCGCAAAGCAAGAACGTCTTCTTGAGGAAATACACAAGGAAAAAAGAGGTTAGTCCTGTATCCTCATTGTCGAGATGAGGTATAAGTCAGATGTAACCAGGAGAAACAATAATACATTACTGACCAACACCAGTGCACTTTCTCAAGGTGTTGGGTAGAGAGGAAACATTCAGTGTTTGTAATTAAAATCCATGCTGACCTCCCACAGTGGTTGCATTGTGGAGTGATGAACTATTATTGAATGCAGTAATTGGTCTTTGTTGAAATTTCTGGACACAAATAATAAAGGAAAATTAATCAGGTATGGGTACAATGTGGAATTCCAGCTGTAGGATTGTGAGGTTAAAATGATTGTAATAATTTCGACTACCTGTTGCCGGTGCTGAGTGGGAGTGTATAATAAATAAGATTTTATTGTCTATACCTGTTTAAAGAAAAATAAATCTATTGTATTGGAAGTGATGTTATGGTTCAAATATCTAAAAGAGCCCCGGTTTTATTTGTGAAATTCATGTAAGTACTTCCCAACAGGAATCAACTGTAATAGAGTTGAAATATATACACTGAGAATATCTAGTTGTATTCAGCAAAATGGAAAGTTAGGAAGATTGAAGAAACTGAGATTGTGTAGAGTGGTTGGTGTGGAATCTGAATATTATTATGGACTTATACTTTTCTGTAATTTTTGTACTTCTGGAAAATAGGAAAAGGAGCAGGCCATTGAGCTATCTACCCAGCCTGCTATTCTAGATCACAGCTGATCATCTCACCAGTGTCATGTTCCTGCTCTCTCTCTGTATCCCCTAATGTCATTAGTCTGCAGAAATGTATCGATTCTGTATTGAATGATTGGACTTAAGCAGCCCTCTGGGGTACAGAATTCCAAAGATTCACTACTACCTGAATGAGAATATTCCTCCTCATCTCAGTCTTTAATGGTCTGACCCTTACCCTAGGATTTGGTTCTAGAGTCACCAGTTGGGGAAGCATCCAATCTATATACACCCTGTCACACTCTGTAAGAACTTTGCAGGTTTCACTGAGATTTCTTATTCTTCGAAACTCTACAGAGTGCAGAGTGGAATCCAATGTCCTCGATATCTCCTCAAAAAATACTTCTGCCATCCCAGGAATTTTTCTGGTGAACCTCTATTACACTTCCTTTCTGGCAAGTGTATCCTTCCTCAGACAAGAATACCCAGATCCTTTTGGACACCAGCACATGCTAATCCCACATATTTAGGAAATAAATTTCTTTACTCTACAGAAGTGAATACATTCACACTTTTATGTATTATATTCCATTTTCTAGCCCAATCACCAAATGTGTGTAAATGCTCTTGAAACCTTTTTGCATCCTCCTCACAGTTTGTGTTCCCACCAAGTTTGATCTTATCAGTAAATTTGGAAATAATTCAATTAGTTCTCACATTCAAATCTTTTATATAGGTTATGAATAGTTGTGGATCTAGCATTGACCCTTGTAATACCCATTTGTAACAGCCTACTATTCTGGGAATGATGTATTTATTTCTATTCTTTGTTTTTTGTCTACTAACCCACTCGCAATCCATGCTAGAATATTTCTCCTAATTCCATACCCTCTTATTTTATTTGCTAATATCCTGTGTGGGAGCTTATCAAACATTTTCTGAAAATCCAAAAACACAATATCTACTGGTTCACCTATAAGTAGCACCCTTGAAAATTACAGAATTTTACAGTACAGATGGAGATCCTGTTCTCCACTATAAACTGTCCTCACCCCCACCTGTACAGAGCCCACATTTATCCATGCTAATCTTTTACCTTTCACATACCGACAGAAGCTTTTACAGTCCTCCTTTCTGTTCCTTGCTAGATTGTATTCATATTCTTTTTTCCCTCCCATTATGAATTTCTTGGCCCTTCCTTGTTGGTTCTAAATGACTTCCAAACCTCAGGCAAAGCAGTATTTCAGACTTCTTTTTGTCTAATGCAGCATTAACCTATTTTATTAACCACAGTTGATTTGCCTTTTCTTTTCGTGTTAGGGCCCTGATGAATGTATATATATTGTAGACTTTGGAGCATTTCTTCAAGTACTAGCTAGTTCCTATGTACCATTAATTGTTTTATGATTTGGAAGTTGGACTGGCGTGAACAAAGTTAAAATTTACACAACACCAGGTTATAGTCCAACAGGTTTAATTGGAACCATAGCTTTTGGAGCGCTGCTCTTTCATTGATGAAGGAGTAGCGCTCCGAAAGCTAGTGCTTCCAGGTAAACCTGTTGGACCATAACCTGGTGTTGTATAAATTTTAACTTAATGTTTTTCGTACATTTTCTCAATTCACCCTATCCAAATGGCCCAACAGATCGTCAAATCTGAGTGAAGAAAACAATGAGTCTAGTTTCAATTCACCATATCACACTCAAACCCCATGTAAAATTCTATGGTATAATTGTCACTAATACTCAAGGTTCCTTTACAGAAGCGTCACTAATTAACATTTTCTCATTGCACATCAAAATAAACTGAATCCCATGTGGCCCTTTGACTGACCATTCCAGAGACCCACCTTGTTCACACTGCAGGAATTCATCCTCCAAAGCATCAAACTGATTTGGTTTACCCAGTCCATCTGTAAACTGAAGTCACCCATTATACACACATGTTTCGTGTATCTCTAATTTCCTGATTTTATAACATGCCCATTCGGTTTGGTGTTGTATAACCAACTACCTTTGCTGCCCCTCATTGTTTCTTAGCTCCATCTTGATCCTTCAATCAAAGATCATCTCTTACTAATTTACTGCTATCGTCCCTAATTAGCAGTGTCTATTCCTCCTCAATGTAGATTATCCTTGGCTATTCGTTTATCAATCTTGGTCGCCTTGTAGTCTGCACTCCGCAATGGAAGTTAAATCATATTTATTTATTCATTCATTCATGGGATGAGGGTGTCGCTGGCTAGACCAGTATTTATTGCCCATCCATAATTGCCCAAGGGCAGTTAAGAGTCAACCACATTGCTGTGGGTCTGGAATTACATATAGGCCAGACCACGTAAGGATAGCAGTTTCCCTCCCTATAGGACATTAGTGAACTAGATGGGCTTTTCCAGCAATCGACAATGGATTCTTGGTCATCATTAGATGATTAATTCCAGATTTTTAAAAATTAAATTCAAGTTCCACCATCTGCCATGATGGGGTTCAAACCTGGGTCCCCAGAACATTACCTGCACCTCCGGATTAACACTCTATGATAATACTACTAGGCCAATGCCTCCCCTTGAATTTACCTCAATTTGTGCATTTGAATCATTAATCTTATTGCAAATGCTTTGTGCATACAGATGGTGTCTTTAATTCAGCTTTGTTAACATAATTCTACATTTTGATCCTAGAAAGGATGGTATTTCTTATAACATCGTTCACAATCCTGCATCTCAAAATGTTTTACAGGCAAATGCTATTCATTTTGAACAGTAGTCATGTTGTGATGTAAGCTGTGATGAGACAGTGGCTCAGTGGTTAGCACTGCTACCTCACAGCACCAGGGACCTGAGTTCAATTCCAGCCTCAGGTGACTGTCTGTGTGGAGTTTGCACATACTCCCCGTGTCTGTGTGGGTCTCCTCCAAGTGCTGCAGTTTCCTCCCACAGTCCACAATGTGTAGGTTAAATGGATTGGCTGTGCTAAATTGCCCATAGCGTTAAGGGGTGTGCAGACTAGGTGGATTAGCCATGGGAAATGCACGGCTACAAGGATAGTGTAAGAGGTTAGGTTCAGGTGGGATGTTCTTCAGAGGGTTGGTGTGGACTCAATGGGCCAAATCCACACTGTAAAGATTCTATGAAAAATATCAGTCAAGTTGTATGTAGAAAATCCCCACAGACAGCAATGAGATAATGACCAGACAAGTTTTGTTTTGGTGATTATGGTTGACCAGAACACAGGTGAGAATTCCCTTACACTCTTTCCAAAAGTGCCAGGTGATCTCTTCTGTTCACCTGAGAGGGTGGGCAGGATGGTTTGTTTAAGGTCCATTCTGAAATAAGCAGCTCTCTAGCACATCCCTTTCTGTCCTGCTTGACATGTTCAAATCTATGGAATGAAGACTTGACCCTCCAAGCCTTCTGACTCTAGGGGACAGTCTACTCAGTAAGCTGACACTGTAGATATATAAATTGGACATATTTAATACTTTATTGCTATACCTCCTATAGGCCTTTACTATTTTGCTGTAGTTTAATTATTAGGAATCCAAGCATTTTACATCCTGAAGGGGATTCCAATTTTTTTTTGCATTGATGATATCTGCATTGGAATCACTAATCTCAGTCTTGGCAGCCTTTGAAACAGAGTGGTGAGATTTATGAGACATGGCTGAAGAAATCTTTTTGTAGTGGACAGCTTTGGACAGATTTTTTTTCTCCATAAATGGCCAAGAGCAACATGCCACTGTATTTTCTTGAGTCTTCCACAGATTGAACCTGGAGCTTGCAGTTTATCCAGTTCTTGGGAATGTACCACCGCAAAATTTTGTCCAGCTCCTCCTGCACAACTTGGAAGCTAGAGCATTGTTTGTTATAACAAGTTAAATGTGACAAGAATGATGCATGTATTGAAATATTTGGCTAAAGGTTTATTCCCATGACAGTTGTGGTTCTGACTGTAAACTTGGAGGGGACACTGTGTGGAAAGTCTTATGCATACAAAATAGCTGCATAATACCACAAATGTTAACATCAATGTGTGGTATAAAGTGAAAGCTAGCAAACTATTTGCTATTTAATAATGCATTTCCATTCTGTGTGTGTTTATCTAGGGTACACATGACAACACTGTTTTGAGCTCCGAAGTCATATTGTAGGTCTGGATTTTGTGGTTTTCAGTGGGAGTGAGCAGACTGAATGGAAACTGGGTGGCCCGCTTGCAGCCATCTCTGTTTGAGCTTGTTCAGTCGAGCATTGGATGGACAAGTTTGGGGCTGTCCAGTAGGAAGGTGCATGTTTAGAGGGTAAACATAGGCTCAGGTTGCAAGCAGGAATCTAAACTGACACATTATGGTGGCAGATGGATAATACCATGGACTCTAAGGTTGGTCACAGCTTTAAGCTTAGAATCCAGCCCACAGTGCTTGGGCATTGGTATCACTATGTTTTTAGATATGCAATACAAATGTATTGATGTCATCCACAGATATGTTGCCGATTCAGATTACTCACTATTGGTGAATGGTATTCAAAATAGTGATTATGGAGGGCACTGGAATTGCTTGATACAAATTAGCTCAGAAGGCTGCAGCTTTAGCAAGGTTGTCGTGTAACATGTGAATTGGGTAATGTAAACTTCAAAGGAACTAATGTTTGGTTGAAATCCAGTTGGTATTTTGATAGTACTTGTGTGTATGCCTCAGCAGTCTGTTCCTTGAAGTGCTATTTTGGGTAACAATCCTGAAAGACTAGACTGTGGAAGTGTGGAGGAAGAGAATAAAGTCAGGTATCTATGATTCTGCAGGAGGCACACATGTTGAGTTACTTTTGTAGTTGCCAACTTGTATCATTTTTATTGACGGTCCTTAACTGCATCCATGTGTAAAACTGAGCATTGTCTGGAAGAGATAAAGACTGAATTTTTCAATGCTAACCTGGGTTTCACTGCTTGCAAGATGATCCATTGTAGGTTTTTGAATTCTTAGAGCTATTAAAATTTGCAAAATTGTTTCATTTGAAATTCAGTACCTGCAATTTAATCATGAGCATATAAAATATCTTTTCAACTCCCATTTAAATTTAAAGTATGTTTTATTTGAGCTAACAATCTTGCTGTTTCATGTAGGGATAGCCTTGAAACCTTTTTTGATTCATTTATGGGATGAGGGTGTCACTGGCTAGACCAGTATTTATTGTCCATCCCTGATTGCCCAGACAAGAGTCACCTACATTGCTGTGGATATGGAGTCACATGGAGGCCAGACTAGGCAAGATTAGCAGTTTCCTTGGCGAAAGGACATTAGATGGGTTTTTCCGACAATTGAAAGTTGATTCATGGTCATCATTCTTAATTCCAGAATTTTATTGAATTTAAATTCCACCATCTGTCGTGGTTCAATTCAAACCTGGATTAGCCAAACATTACCTGGATCTCTGGATAACAGTCCAGTGATAATACCATTAGGCCATCATCTCCCAAATGCCAGGCAATGACCATCTCCAATGCAAGACAATGAACCCCTTGACATTCAATGTATTATCATCACTGGATCCCCCACTATCAACATCCTGGGCATTACCATTGACCAGAAACTCAACTTAGCTTGCAACATAAACACAGTAGCTGCAAGGCCAGGTCAGGGGCTTGGAATACTGAGGTGACTAACTCACCTCCTGACTCCCTAAAGCCTGCCCACCATCTACAAGGTACAAGCCAGGACTTGGGTGAAATGCTCCCCACTTGCCTGGGTGGGTGCAGCTCCAACAACACTCAAGAAGCTTGACACCATCCAGGACAAAGCAGCCCACTTGATTGACACTACATCCACCAGCATCTACACCCTTGACCACCAAAACTCAGAAGCAGCATCGTGTATTATCTACAAGATGCATTGCAGAAATTGACCAAAGGTTTTTGGCCAGCACCTTCCAAACTCACAACCACTTCCACCTAGCAGGACAAGGGTTGCTGATACATGGGAACACCACTATTTGCATGTTCTCCTTCAAGCCACTCCCATCCTGACTTAGAAATATAACACCGTTCCTTCACTGTCACTGGGTCAAAATCTTGGAATTCTCTGCCTAAGGACATTGTGGGTCTAGCTGCAACATGTGGGCTGCAGTGGTTCAAGAGGGAAGCTCACTACCACCTTCTCAAGGACAATTAGGGACAGACAGTAAATGCTGGCCAGTTAGAAAGGTCTACTGCCCATGAATGAATATTTTTTTAAAAAGTGTTGGTAGCTTGAGGAATTCTGGCTCAGAGTTGATGAGCTGCTGTATAACAGAAGTAGACCCTTCAGTCCAACTCAACCTAGTCCCTTTTGGCTGCTTTTGGCCTATATCCCTCTAAACCCCTCCTATTCATATTCAAATCCAGATTCCATTTAAATGTTGTTATTGTACCTGCCTCCACCACATCCTCTGGCAGCTCGTTCCATATATGCACCATCCTGTCTGAAAAATTACCTCTCAGGTTCTTTTAAGTCTTTCCCGTCTCACTTTAAACTGACATCCTCTAGTTTTGGACATCCCACTCTACGAAAAAGGCTTTGGCTATTCACACTATCTATGCCCCTCATGACTTTATAAACCTCTACAAAATCACCCCTCAGCCTCTGACACTCCAGGGGAAAAAACCCAGCCTATTCAGCCTCTCCCTATAACACAAACCCTCCAGTCCCAGCAATATCCTTGTAACTGTCTTGTATAGCCACAACATGTCGTCCCAACTCCTGTACTCCATGCTCTGACCAATGAAAGCAAGTGTGCCAAACACATTCTTCAATGCCCTATGCACCTGCGATTTCACTTTCAAGGAATTATGCAACTGCAGCCCTCGGCCTCTTTGTTCGGCACTCCCGAGGGCCCTACCTTTAACTGCATAAGTCCTGCCCTGGTTTGCCTTAACAAAATGTAGCACATTTATCTATATTAAGCTCCACCTGCTACTCCTCAGCTCATTGGCCCATCTGTTCAAGGTGCCATTGTATTCTGAGATAACCTTCCTCACTATCCACCACACTACCTATCTTGGTGTCATGTGTAAACTTGCTAACCACATCTCCTGTATTCACATCTAAGTCATTCATGTAAATGACAAAAAGCAGTGGACCCAGCACCGATCCTTGTGGCACACTGTAGGTTAGAGGCTTCCTGTCTGAAAAGCATTCCTCCACCACCACCCTCTATCACCAATTGGCTAGCTCCCCTGGATTTTCATGTTACTAAATAGTTGAGCATATGGAACCTTGTCAAACGCTTTGCTGAAATCTATAGACAACATCTACTGCATTGCCTTTATCAATCTTCATTGTCACCTCTTCAAAAAAGCTGAAAATGTGTTGCTGGAAAAGCACAGCAGGTCAGGAAACCTGAAGAAGGGCTTATGCCCGAAACGTCGATTCTCCTGTTCCCTGGATGCTGCCTGACCTGCTGCGCTTTTCCAGCAACACATTTTCAGCTCTGATCTCCAGCATCTGCAGACCTCACTTTCACCTCCTCAAAAAACTCCATCAAGTTCATGAGACATGATTTCCCATGCACACAACCATGTTGAATATCCTTAGTCAGTCCTTGCCTTTCCAAATGCATGTAAATCCAGTCCCTCAGAATAACAACAACTTACCCATCACTGACATCAGGCTCACCTGTCTATAGTTCTCTAGCTTTTCCCTACGGCCTTTCTTAAATAATGGCACCACGTTAGCCAACCAATCGTCTTCCAGAACCTCACTTGTGGCTGTCAATGATAGAACTATCTAAGCAATAGACCCCACAGTCTCTTCCCCAGTTTCCACAAAGTTCTAGTAAACACCTGATTAGGTCCTGGGATTTATCTACCTTTATCCATTTTAAGATCTCTAGCACCTTCTCTTCTGTAATATGAACTCTTTTCAAGATATCGCTATTTATTTATCCAAGTTCCCTAGCTTCCATATCCTTCTCCATAGTAAGTACCCACATGAAATATTCGTTTAGTATCCCACCCTTCTCATGTGGTTCTACATATAGTCTGCCACATTGATCTTTAAGGGGCCTTATTCTCCATGGTTACTCTTTTGCCCTTAATACACTTACTTTAGCACGCACTTACACCCCTTAGAATAACTATCTTGAATTAGATCAGTGGTCAGACACAGGAGGGTGTGACTATGAGCAAGGCAGGTAGAGGAACCCAGGAGTTTGTTTGAAGGAGCCTTGGCTCAGGAGTCAGGATGGGTCAGAAAATAAATCAGGAGATAAGAAAGGCATGTGAGAAAGGCAGCATTGCAGTAATCATGGGGGACTTCAATTTGCAGGTGGACTAAGAAAATCAGATTAGTAGCAGATCCCAAGGAAAGGAATTTGTGGAACATCTTTGAGATGGGTTTACTTTGTTCCAGCTTGCGATAGAGCACAGTGGAGAGCAGGCTGTTTAGGATTTGTTGATGTGGTAATGTTTCACTTGATTAGGGAGCTTAAGGTGAAGGAACTCCCTTGGGGCAGTGACCATGATGTGATCAAATTCACTCATCAGCTTGAGAGGGAGAAGCTGAAATCAGACGTAATGATATTACCGTTGAGTAAAGGTACCGATATGAGGGAGGTGCTGGCCAGAGTTGTTTGGAAGAGAAGCCTAGCAGGGAAGATGGAGCTGCAGCAATGGCATGAGTTTCTGGCGATAATTCGGGAGGCACAGTGGAAATTCATCCCAAGGAAGGAGAGCGTAACAAGGGGTGGACAAGGCAACCACGGCTGGCCAAGGAAGTCAGGGACAGAATAAATGCAAAAGAAATGTATGCAATGGTGAAATTAGTTGGATTCACCTTGGATTTGCTGACTGACAGAAGGCATACCGTGGGATTAAAGGGTTCTGTTTCAGGATAGCAGCTGGTGACTAGTGGAGTTCTGCAGAGGTGACTACAATGACTCACATTATACATTAACAATCTGGATGAAGAAACTGAGGGCGTTGCTAAGTTTGCACTTGACACAAAGAGGGACAGGTAGTGTTGGGGGGGGGGGGGGGGAGGTAGGCTGCAGAAGGACTTGTACTAGCAGTAGAGTGGGCAATGAAGTGAGAGATAGACTGCAGTGTGGGAAAGTGTGAGATTGTGAAAAACAACCCAGAAATTGCTCAAGACCGAACAGTTCTGAAGAAAGGTCACTTGACCCAAAATGTTAACTCTGCTTTGTATCCACAGCTGCTTTGTATCCAGCAATTTCTGATTTTCAACATTAACAGTTCTTTGGTTTTATTGAGAGGTTTTGTACACTTTGGTATGAAGGATAGAGGCGTACACCACTTTGGAAATGGGGAAAAGCTAAGGAAATCTGAATTACAAAGGAACTTAGGAGTCCTAGTTCAAGATTAACTTAAGGTTAACATGCAATTTTAGTTGGCAGTTAGAAAGACAAATGCAATATTTGCAATCATTTCAAGAGGTCTAGAATACTAGAACAGGGTGTACTAATGAGGCTATATAAGGATCTAGTCAGAGTGCATTTGGAATATTGTGAGCAGTTTTGTGTCTTGTATCTAAGGAAGAGTGTGTTGGCCTTGAAGGGGCCCAGAGAAAGTTTACAAGAATAATCTCAAGGATGAAGGGCTTATCATGTGATGAGAGATTGAGGACTTGGCATCTGTACTCTGTGGAGTTTAGGAGGATGAGCGGGAGGATTTAATTTAAACTTGCAGAATACTGTGAGGCCTGGATGAATGGATGTGGAAAAGATTTTTCCAACAGTAGGAGAGATTAGGACCCAAGGGCACAGCCTCAGAGTGAAGGGCCAAACCCTTAGAACTGAGATGAGGAGGAAATTCTTCAGCCAGAGGGTAGTTAATCTGTGGAACTCATTGCCGCAGAAGGCTGTAGAGGCAAGTCACTGAGTGTATTAAAGACCGAGATGGATAGGTTCTTTATTAATAAAGAGATCAAAGGCTACAGGAAGAAGGCAGGAGAACGGGATTGAGAAAGTCCCACTGAAGGGCTTTTGCTAGTTCTGTTGGTGAGGTTTTAAACTCGTAGGGCAGGGGAATCAGAATCAAAGTGTAGGCTTAGATGGGTCAGATTCAGGTCAGGAAACAGAGGTAGAACATTAATTAATGATGTAGTCAGTGACTTGAAAGACAAAAGAAATGAGGATTAAAAAGCATCCAGCAAAGTAAATTGATGGGTTGTGCTGTTTATACTTCAATGCAAGGAATATTACAAATAAGGCAGATGAACTAATGGCACAGTTAGACACATGACAGCTTGATATTGTTGCTATGGAAACATGGATAAAGGAGGGGCAGAACTGGCATCCCAATATCCATGTTGGAAAAAGTAATCATAACGCGAGAGGAAATGTTAGAGGAGTTGGAATTCTTGAAAATGGCTATGACTTCAGGATCAGATGGATCAGCATTTACCAGGGAAGAAATAGCAAATGCTCTGAGGATTATTTTCCAATCTTCACTGTATATAGGTGAGGTGCTGGAGGACTGAATGAATGCAAGTGTGGTTCCGTTGTTTCAAAAGAGTAAAAAGGAAATGCCAAACAATTACATGCCATTTAGTCTTACTTCAGTTTTGGGAAAATAATAGAATCGATCCTGAGAGATTGGACTAACTGTCATTTAGAAAGGCATGGTCTAGTCAGGAACAGTCAGCATGGCTTTGTTAAGGGGAGGCCTTCCTTTATAAATTTGATTGAATTCTTTGAGGAAGTGACAAGGAGGATCGATGAGGGTAGTTCAGTGGATGTTGAATACATGGATTTAAGTAAGGTATTTGACAAGGTCCCATATGGCAGACTGGTCAAAAATGTAAAATGTAAAAGCTATGGGATACAGGGTAATGTGTCAAATTGAATCCAAAGTTAGCTTAGTAACAGGAAACAAAAGGTAATAGTCAATGGTTGCCCTTGTGAATGGAAAGCTGTTTGAAGTTGTGTTCTGTAGGACTTGGTGTTGGGACTGCTGCTGTTTGTTTTGTACATTAATGATTTGAACTTGGAAGTGGGGGCACAATTGGGAAATTTACAGATGCCACAAAAATTGGCTGAGTAGTGGATAGAGGATAGCTGTTTGCTATAAAATGATACAGGTGTGTTGGTGGAGTGGGCAGGAAAGTGGCAGATGGAGTTCAACTCTGATAAATGTGAGGTGGTGCATTTAGGGAGGTCAAACAGTAAAAGGAAATATATGGTTAATGGAAATCAACTGAGGGGGTAGACAAAGTGAGAGATCTTGACATGCACATAGACAGGCCCCTAAAGTTGGCAGTGTTGGTAGATAATGTTGTAAAGAAGGCATATGGAATGCTATCCTTCATTGGCAGAGTATAGATCACAAAAGTAGGGATATAATGATGAAACTATATAAGACACTGGTGAAGCCCCAACTGGAGTATTGCTTGCAGTTCTAGTCATCACATTACAGGAAGGGCATAATTACTCTGGAGAGAGGGCAGAGAAGATATACCAGAACGCTGCCAGGCCTGGGGAATTGTAGCTATGAGGAGAGATTGGAGAGGTTGGGGTTGAGAGGGTGACATGATTAATGTTTACAAATTGTGAGGGTTAAAGACAGAGTAGACTTGTTTCCCTTGGAAGAGTGTTCAAAAACCAGGGGTCACAGATTCAAGCCAAGTGGCAAAGTATTAGAGGGGATGTGAGGAAAATCTTTTTTATGCAGAGGATGGTAGGTCTGTGGAATTCATTGCCTGAGTTGGTGGTGGAGTGTGTTATAAAAGGTACCTGGAGCTGCATGCTAAATGCTGTAAGCGGCAGGGCTATGGGCTATGTGTAGGAAGATGATATTAGAAAAGATATGGTCTTTGGGTTGGTATGGACAAAATGGGCCAATTGGCCCCCTTTTGTGCTGTATCATTTCTAAGATTCTGGGGAGAAACATATCAGCTGTGATCAATTGCAGAATGGAATCCATAAGCCGAATAGCTGAATTCTGCTTCCGTTTCTTATGGTGTTATTGACTTTAAAAATCCATTATTTCCACTAAAATTCTATCAGTTTGGGCTTTAGAGTATGTGAACAGGTAGTGAATACTTACTAAATTGTTGTTAAAGGTAGTCAGAGATCAGTGGCATTCATAATTTCCTTTTGTAATAATGAATGTATTTCTTCCCTTTTGGGTTTAAGCACCCTTTACTGATTTTGCTCAAGTTTGATTTCTGACATTGTAAGTATACAAAGGCCATAATAGTGCTGAAATTAATTCTCTAGTTGGTAACATATCTACATCAGCTACTCTGTGCTTTGGTATTTATCTTTAGTATTTGGAATTGTGCAATAGTGGAGTGAAATAACTTTTGAGCTTGTGTTTTTCATAGTCACAGGCAGGCACTGATTTCAGTAATTAACTGCATGCAAGCTACAAAAACATATTTGTTTTATTAATAGTAATAGTTTTTGTAAATTTTGTAATAGTTTGATTTGTAGGAAAAAAGAAATCACCAAGAATTAGTAGTTTGCCTATGTATTACACTTCTCAAATTTCACACAGGTGGAATTATGAGTCTTGCTTTCTTTTCCTTTTGAACCTGCTTGAAATGAGCCCAGAAAGTCATTTTCCAAACTTCCTGTTCTCAACTGTCATCTCTTTGTAAACTGAGAACCTGAACCATGTTGTAAAATGACATTCACACATGTGATATGTTGTTAAGTGTAATCACCTTCTTGTGTCTATGCTATTATACCTTCCTTGTTGACTAGTTTTCAGTTGTTGATGACTGCCCAAAGTTGTTGGAATCTTAATTTCAGGAAGAGATTTAGCTTATGGGTGATGGCAGAAGTCGATACTCTTGTGGTTTGTATACCTGAAGCATTTTGTTTTTAAGAGTGTAAGAGAAAGGGCAAAGAAAATTTCCTTCAGTGTTCCTATTCCACAGAACCTAAGACCTCTTAAAGATCAGATACTGAGATTTTTTACTCCTGCCCTATCTCCAAGTCAGCACTGAGGATTAAGTGTCCCTATCAGTTTCCAAATGGTAACCTGATGAAACCATTCTGATGATTAAGTTATGATGCTCTGTAATACTATCCAGTTCCACCCCATCTACAACTTCTCCAAGTCACACACCATTCTGTTTCAGAAATTGTTGTTGTTTCTTCATTGTCAGACCACCTTCTTCAGGACAATTTAAAGGTGGGAAATAAAGACTGGCCCTACCAGTGGTACTCACAGGTTGGTTAGTTCAGTTGGCTGGACAGCTGGTTTGCAATGCAGAGTGATGCCAACAGCACGGGTTCAGTTGCTGCACTGCTGTGGTTACCATGAAGGTTCCACCATCTCAACCTCACCATTGCCTGAGGTGTGGTAACCCTCAGGTTAAACTTCCAACAGTCGTCCCCTCTAATAAGAGAGCAGCCTATGATCTGTTAAAACTATGGTGACTTTAATTTTGTTACTTACACACACTCTATTGATGATAAACATGTCATTTAAAATTTTAATTTTTGTGTTAAATCCCTTCATGGGCTTGATTGTAATCACTTCCAACAATAGAACTATAACTCTGCCCTGAGCTCTTCATTAAATGATACAAATGCATTAGGACCATTTCGTACAGAATTCACTTGACTGATACGTGGGTTTAGAGTTGGGGGGAGCAGGAAAGTAATGGTGTTAGCATATGCAGAAAAGTTGGACTTGCTGGGTTTATACCAATTGGAGTTTAGAAGAATAAGAGATGATTTTAATGTGATACTTATGGCCATGAGAGAGGCTATCACTGTTTAAAAAGTGTTCTGTAGCAGAGCTACATTAGATTTGAAATGTTAACTCTGTTTCTCTTTTCACAAATGCCTGAAGACCTGCTGTGTTTCTTCAGCACTTTCTGTTTTTACCTTAAAAAAAACTTCTTCCATTTAAGATGGAGCTGAGGAGGAATTTTCTTTTAAAGGGTTGTGAATCTTTTCACCTCTGTCCTTCAGAAAGCAGTGGAGGCTGGGTCATTAGCTATTGATTCTTGACTTACAAGGTAAATTGATTCTTGACTTACAAAGGAGTTGAGGTTATCAGAACATAGGTAGGAGTTGTGGCCTCAATTATGTTAACCATGTTCTTATTGAATGGTGGAGCACGTTTGAGGAGCTGAATGGTCTTCTCCTCTTCCTAATTTATGTGTTTTTACTTTGAGCCCAGCTTTTCATGCAGTCTTTGCTTCATTCTACTTTTCTCCTTAACAGTAACTGATTAATTCTGGCACCAAATACAGTTTGCAACACTCTCCATTTATTTGTAATCAACCAATTCCAAATATGTGCAATATATTTCAACTGCAAGCATGAACTTTAAGCAGAGAAAGAAACAATATTATCCAACTATTTTCCCCAAATAGAAATATGAGCCGTGTTGGTCCTTTCAGAACAGAATGCACTCTCTCCAGCTCACTATTAAGAGCTTAGGATCTTTAAAGTCGAAGAGTGTGGTGCTGGAAAAGTACAGTCAATCAGGCAGCACTTGACTCTCCTCCTCCTCGGATGTTGCCTGACTGCCTGTGCTTTTCCAGCACCACACTCTTCGACTCTGATCTCCAGCATCTGCAGTCCTCACTTTCTCCTTAGGATCTTTAAAGTTTGTATCTCACAAAGTTTGTTACTCTCAGTAGTAAATAATTTTGAGGTGACACGTGTTGATGGAGCACGGGAAAAATTTCTGGCTGTAACAGGCTGCTCCTTTTTTGAGGTATTTTAGGTGTTGGAGGTGATTTCCTCGAATTCCAGGAGCAGCAATTACTGTTTTATGTGCTATTGCGATTGTTTTGGAACTTTGAACAAGAAAGTTAAAACAACAGCACTTTTACAAGGGAGAAAGACAGACAAAGGCAGCAAGCACATGATCTGTAAGGGAGAGAGAGAAATTAACCCACACTGCTAACTGACACAGCAGTAAATCTGCACAGTTACTGCCTTCGCTGTTTGAATTCATGTATTACTGGACATCAGAATGTGTTGAGGAAAACTTAACAAACAGCGAAATTCACAACTGATCTTGGAGGAACCTGTTTGGGAGAGGTCACAGCACAGAAACAGATAAGTAAATAGATTTAAGTATAGCCTTGCTGTGAATCTACAACAGTGAGTACAGTGGGTTCTTTCTTGATTATATGTTTTTATTTTGGACTCTGTCTCGAGGGGCATGGATCTTTTCCCTGGGGTCGGGGAGTCCAGAACTAGAGGGCATAGGTTTAGGGTGAGATGGCAAGGATATAAAAGAGACCTAAGGGACAACGTTTTCACACAGAGGGTGGTACATGTGTGGAATGAGCTGCCAGAGGTGGAGGCTGGTACAATTGCAACATTTAAGTGGCATTTGGATGGGTATATGAATAAGAAGGGTTTGGAGGGATATGGGCCGGGTGCTGGCAGGTGGGACTAGATTGGGTTGGGATATCTGGTTGGCATGGATGGGTTGGACCGAAGGGTCTGTTTCCATGCTGCACATTTCTATGACTCTATGAATCTTGATTAGATTTTAAAAATATAAGCCATAAGTATTAAGTTAGCCTGGAGCAGTGTTTTGTAGAGCAATAAGACCTGCAGTCAGGTAGGGAGGTTAACTCTAAGAAAGGTAGGAGAGGTAGGTGGGTAATATAGGAGTCTTCTGTGGCAATCTCCATTTCAAACAAGTATGCTGTTTTAGAAAATGTAGGGGGGTGATGGACTTTCAGGGGAATGTAGCACGAACACCCAAGTTTCTGGTATCAAGACTTGCTCTAATGTAATGAGGGGTACATCGGGTTGCAAGTGATCGATTGTGTTATGGGACTCTGTAGTCAGGGGCACATACAGACGTTTCTGCGGCTAGCAACGAAAAATCAGAATGGTGTGTTGCCTTCTTGTTGCCAGGATCAAGGATGTCTCAGAGAGGGTGCAGAATGTTGATAAAGGGGAGAGGGACCAGCAGAAGGTCATTGGTCACATTGGTACCAACGATATAGGAAGGGAAAAGGATGAGATTCTGAAGGGAGAATATGGCAAGTTAGGCAGGACTTTAAAAAAGAGGTCCTCAAGGGTAGTAATATTTGGGTTACTCCCGACGCTACAAGCTAACGGGGATAGGAATAGGAGGATAGGGCACATGAATGTGTGGCTGAAGAGCTGGTGTATAGGAGAAGGATTCACACTTTTGGATCATTGGAATCTCTTCTAGGGTAGAAGTGAGCTGTACAAGAAGGACGGATTGCATCTGAATTGGAAGGAGACTAATATACTGGCAGGAAGATTTGCTAGAACAGCTTGGGAGGATTTAAACTAATAAGGTGGGGGGGGGGGTTGTGTGGGACCCAGGGAGATAGTGAGGAAAGAGATCAGTCTGAGACTGATACAGTTAAGAACAGAAGCGAGTCAAACAGTCAGGGCTGGCAGAAACAAAGCAGAGAACAAGATAGGACTGATAAATTAAACTGCATTTATTTCAATGCAAGGGGCCTAACAGAGAAGGCAGATGGACTCGGCATGGTTAGGACAATGGGACTGGGATATCATAGCAATTACAGAAACATGGCTCAGGGATGGACAGGAACAGGCAGCTTAATGTTCCGGGATACCAACGCTATAGGAAGGACAGAAAGGGAGGCAAGCGAGGAGGGGGAGTGGCATTTTTGATAAGGGATAGCATTACAGCTGTACTTAGAGAGGATATTCCTGGAAGTACATCCAGGGAAGTTATTTGGATGGAACTGAGAAATAAGAAAGGGATGATCACCTTATTGGGATTGTATTATAGACCCCCTAATATTCGCCAGGAAGTTGAGAAACAAATTTGTAAGGAGATCTCAGTTACCTGTAGGAATAATAGGGTGGTAATGGTAGGGGATTTTAACTTTCCAGACATAGACTGGGACTGCCATAGTGTTAAGGGTTTAGATGGAGAGGAATTTACTAAGTGTGTACAAGAACATTTTCTGAGTCAGTATGTGGATGTACCTACTAGAGAAGGTGCAAAACTGGACCTACTCTTGGGAAACAAGGCAGGGCAAATGACTCAGGTGTCGGGGGTGGGGGAAGCACTATACAGCCGATGACCTTAATTCTGTTAGTTTTAAAATAGTGATGGAAAAGAATAGACCAGATCTAAAAGTTGAAGTTCTAAATTGGAGGAAGGCTAATTTTGACGGTATTCGGCAAGAACTTTCAAAAGCTGATTTGGGGCAGATGTTCGCGGTTAAAGGGATGGCTGGAAAATGGAAAGTCTTCAGAAATGGGATAATGAGAGTCCAGAGAAAGTATATTTCTGTTGGGGTGAAAGGAACGGCTGGTAGGTGTAGGGAATGCTGGATGACTTGAGAAATTGAGGGTTTGGTTAAGACAAAGGAAGCATACTTCAGGTATAGACAGGAGAAATCGAGTGAATCTTTAAAAGAGTATAAAGGCAGTAGGAGTATACTTAAGAGGGAAATCAGGAGGGCAAAAAGGGGGCATGAGATAGCATTGGAAATTGGGTAAATGAGAATCCAAGGGGATTTTATAAATACATTAAGGACAAAGGGGTAACTAGGGATAGTATAGGGCAAGGCAAGCCTATGTGTGGAGCTGCAGGAGATGGGGGAGATACTAAATGAGTACTTTGCATTAGTATTTACTGTGGAGAAGGACATGGAAATAGTGGGGAAATAGATTGTGACATCTTGAAAAATGTCCATATTGCAGAGGAGGAAGTGCTGGATGTCTTGAAACGCATAAAGGTGGATAAATCCCCAGGAGCTGATCAGGTGCACCCTAGAACTCTGTGGGAAGTTAGGGAAGTGATTGCTGGGTCCCTTGCTGAGATATTTATATCATCAATCGTCACAGGGGTGAGGTGCCAGAAGACTGGAGGTTGGCTAACATGGTGCCATTATTTAAAAAAGGTGGTAAGGACAAGCCAGAAAACTATAGACCGGTGAGCCTGACGTCAGTGGTGGGCAAGTTGTTGGAAGGAATTCTGGGGGGACAGGATGTACATGTATTTGGAAAGGCAAGGACTGATTAGGGATAGTCAACATGGTTTTGTGCGTGGGAAATCATGATTGAGTTTCTTGAAAAGTAACAAAGAGGATTGATGAGGATAGAGCAGTGGATGTGATCTATATGGACTTCAGTGAGGCGTTCAACAAGGTTCCCCATGGGAGACTAGTTAGCAAAGTTAGATCGCGTGAACCACAGGGGAAACTATCCATTTGGATACAGAACTGGCTCAAAGGTAGAAGACAGAGGGTGGTAGTGGAGGGTTGTTTTTCAGACTGGAGGCCTGTGACCAGTGGAGTGCCAC
Organism: Chiloscyllium plagiosum; assembly: GCF_004010195.1. NCBI lineage: Eukaryota > Metazoa > Chordata > Chondrichthyes > Orectolobiformes > Hemiscylliidae > Chiloscyllium > Chiloscyllium plagiosum. The sequence goes on from NC_057719.1 coordinate 8,022,766, forward strand.
GAGGATCGGTGCTGGGTCCACTACTTTTCGTTATTTATATAAATGATCTGGATATGAACATAGTAGGTATAGTTAGTAAGTTTGCAGATGACACCAAAATTGGAGGTGTAGTGGACAACGAAGAAGGTTACCTCACAGTACAATGGGATTTTGATCAGATGGGCCAATGGGCTGAGGAGTGGCAGTTGGAGTTTAATTCAGCTCGATGCAAGGTGCTGCATTTTGGGAAAGCAAATCTTAGCAGGACTTGTACACTTAATGGTAAGCTCCTAGGGAGTGTTGCTGAACAAAGCGACCTTGGAGTACAAATTCATAGCTCCTTGAAAGTAGAGACGCAGGTAGATAGGATAGTGAAGGAGGCGTTTGTTATGCTTTCCTTTATTGGTCAGAGTGTGGAGTACAGGAGTTGGGAGGTCACGTTACGGCTGTACAGGGCATTGGTTAGGCCACTGTTGGAATATTGCATGCAATTCTGGTCTTCCTATCGGAAAGATGTTGTGAAACTTGAAAGGGTTCAGAAGAGATTTACAAGGATGTTGCCAGGGTTGGAGGATTTGAGCTATAGGGAGGCGCTGAATAAGCTGGGGTATTTTCCCTGGAGCGTCAAAGGCTGAGGGGTGACCTCATAGAGGTTTATAACATCATGAGGGGCATGGATAGGATAAATAAATAAAGTCTTTTCCCTGTTTTGTGGGAGTCCAAAACTAGAGAGCATAAGTTGAGGGTGAGAGGGGAAAGATATAAAAGAGACCTAAGGCACAATTTCTTTTCACACAGAGGTTGGTGTGTGTATGGAATGAGCTGCCAGAAGAAGTGGCGGAGGCTGTTACAATTGCAACATTTAAAAGGCATCTGGTTGGGTGTATGAATAGGAAGGGTTTGGAGGGATATGGGCCAAGTGCTGGCAAATGGGACTAGATTTTGTTGGGATATCTGGTCAGCATGGACGAGTTGGACCGAAGGGTCTGTTTCTGTGCTGCACATCTCTATGACTCTCTGACTCTATAAGTGTTATTGTGAATAAGAACAAGCCCTAAATCCTTTGCCCCACTAGAAAGGACACATTTCCTTCAAAATAGCACAGGTAATGGTTTTCCATTTTTCAGTTATTGTTCTGCTTCTTATCTCAAAATTGCCTGGGGTAACTTTGGCCATGTGGCCACGAAAACAAGTTAAGAGACACATATCTTTTATGTCTTCATTTTGTTTTCAGCCAATGGCTAAATCCCAAAATGAGCTAGCTACATAACCTTAAAGCATCCTAGAAATGAACAATTGTGAATCAATTTCATTAAGTAGAATGAAACAAAAATCTTAAATCCTATGAGATTAAATGCAATCCCCACTCTTGCGTATATGTGCTGTAATAGCATTCACACAGTGGTTTTGTTCCTGGCCAAGTAATCCGAAGGCCTGGACACTTAATTGGAAACATGAACTCAAATCTTACGACAGCAGGTGGGGAATTTGCAGTCAATTAATAAAATAAATGTGGAATTAAGAGTTAGTATCAGTAACGGTGACCACAGAAACTAATGAATTGTTATTAAAATTCTGAGTACTTACTTATTTTCCGGGTAGAAAATCTGCTGTCCTTACCCGGTCTAGCCTATATGAAACTCCAGCCTCACAGCAGTGTTGTGACTCTTAACTGCCCTCTGAAATGGTCTCACACACTACTTGAAAATGTAATACCTTCTTAAGGGCAATTAGGTTTAGGTAATAATTCTGGACTTGCCAGTGATACTCACAGTGGTGAAATGATGCAAAAAATGTCTCCCCAACCAGGATATCCTTACAACTCCAAAATTCCCTACTTTGTCTCTTTCTCCTTCTTTAAATTCATGCTATGCCCCCTCAACCCTTTTCCAAAATAAAACCTCATCTTAAACTGTTCTGCTTTAGCTTTGTGTCTGTATTGTCTAATTATGTTTCTGTAAACCACCTCAGGACGATGTTTCTAATGTTAAAGATACTACATGATTAAAAGTTGATATAACAGGTGACATGATATTAAAATATCGTGGAACTAATAATCTACCTTCTGTTTAGCCAATTTACAGGATACTGTTTTTATGCGAGTGTTGTATTTTAAGACTGCTAATAAAATGTGTGCAGTTAAGATTGCAAAGGAAATTCATGTGTTAAAGTGTCATGCAAAAGTTTAGTGGTTTATTTGTTCTTCTATATACGTACAGTGTTGAACCCTGGTGTGATGGGAACAACGCTAAAGTTCACAGAAATTGATTGAGACATCAACTGCAATCGTTCTTGGCAGGTAGTGCCTGAAAACTAGGTTTCCCTGTCAGTACAGTTGCTTCATACACAAATAAATCGTTAGCATTTGCTTCAGGGTAATGACCCTCAGATTATATAATGCAAGATTAAAATTTCATGGAAAAATATGAACAGAGAGAAAACAGTAAGAAAAATCTTTTTAAGTTACAGTATTACTGCATTCTTTTGCAAGAAATGGAAGAATAAAATTACAGCCAATTAATTTTTGTTTTTACTGAGTTGGGTGCTTGACATGGACAACCGTGGAGATCTCAAGCCAAACTCAAGCAAAATGAGATTTGGAAAATCTATTTGCTTGTTATGAAGTTCTCCATGAGGACCCACTCATTTATTCAAATCTACAAAACTTAAGCATCTATTAGCAGAGGTTACGCTTGTGGATTCTCAGCCTGCCACTGGCTTTTAAGCAGAAAAACCAGTGTGGCTTACCAGTACTGAGCATTCCCTGCTGCTTGTGCATGACCACTTGACTTGTCAAATAAATTGAGGGCTAAATATTGGCCATGTCACTGGAAATAATTTCCTCGCTCTTGTATGAAATCGTGTCATAGGATCTTTTATATCCACCTGAAAGGCAGATAGGATCTTGGTTTAACATCTCACACAAAATGAAGCATCTCCAACAGATATAAAAAGCTCAGGATCCAGAAACAATTGCTTTGTTGGTCTGGTGGATAAAGCAGCACTTTGTGTGGAACCAAGATGGCTCTAGAATGCAGTGGTTGGTCTTTGCTTAACAACTGATTTTAACCTAGGGAGTGCCTCAAGAGATTTATATTGACATTGCCGTTCTTGGTTAAGGACTCTAATAAATCAGAAAATACTCCCTCTCCTTCACTAACTGCAAATCTTTTCTTCTTTTAATAAAATTCTTCTTGAAAGTCAGGGAATTATGGCATTAAAACCTGCAGTTGTGTGAGGAACTAGCAGAAGAAGAGGAGTGGGTAGTGATTGGCAGAGGCTCAAATTGTGTAAATTTGTGGATAGTATCAAGTTGGCAAATAAAGTTAGGGGGTGTTCAACTCTTAACTGGTTGGACAATTACCAGTGGGAAAAATCAGAGCTTGTAGAATGATCTGAGTAGGTTAATAAATGCTAAAGCTGCAGGGCTTTTCTGTAGGCGGTTTGACTGCTTGACTGGAACAGAATGGCCTCCTTGTTGCAGTTTATCTTTATGACTGCAGCAATAGGCATCTTTAGGAGAAAAAGGGAGAACTTTGGAAAAGAAGAGTATTGCCATCTTCAAAATGTCCCCTAACCTACAATATAAACATATCTGTTCCTTAGGTAATTCAGAACGTTAGATTAGTAGCCAACAAAGCTTCCCTGAAAAAGAAATGACGAAAAGGTACCGTTTCTGGCTGCAATATTGTCAAGTATTATTTTACTGCAATACAGAGCACTGATAATACAGTGAGCTTGAACGGATTGCGAATAATGGCAGTGTCACGTATGATGGCTGTACTAAAGAAATCATTGCCACTGCCAGGGCCTCAGGACAAATCAGATAGAGTCACAGAAATGTACAGCACGGCAACATTCCCTTCAGTCCAACACATCCAAGCTGACCAGATATCCTAAATTAATCTAGTCCCATTTGCTAGCACTTGGTCCATATCCCTCTAACCCCATATAGCCATCCAGATGTCTTTTAAATGTTGTAATGGTGCCAGCCTCTACCACTTCTGGCAGCTCTTTCCATACACACCACCCTCTGCATGAAAATGTGCTCTTTAGGTCCTTTTTAAATCTTTCCCCTCTCACTGTGGATTCTTTTCTTTGGGCCAGATTTGTACAAAAATGTTATTCTTTCAGTACTTTGCAGACCACTGCTGGTGGTCTCTGGTTACTCGATTCACATATGTTTCACTTGACACAAGTTTAGAATTATGGAAATTCCAGTCTCCTGCTCTCCCTTTCTCTGTGTTTCATCAAAGCAGTGTTGCCATCTTTAGCAAAGTTTATTTGTCATACTTAGGTGATTGCCATGCATTATCTTTATATGTTTGTTATAATATTCAACGAGTATGTCTAACCTGTTATAAGGTTCATCATAATTAGTGTTGGTTTCAGATTGAGCAATTTATTGTCTCTTGTTTTACTTCTATTTTAGTTTATAGTTCTAACTTAGTAATTAAAAACGTAATTTGTAACTCTTAATTAGTAACATAAACTGCTTCTACAGAATTATGGAGCACTAGAGAGACAGTTTGGCCCATTTTACCGGTACCCAGTGCTTTGAAAGATCTATCCAATTCATTCCACTCCCCTTATAATTCCCCGTCCTGCAAACATTTCCCTTTCAAATCTACATCCAATTCTATTTTGCTTAGATTTTATCACCCATCATGAAATCAATCAGAACCCTGATGTGGATGTATTGGATTTATAATTCCAAAGCTTTTTATTCAAAAGAGAACTGCCATAACCAAAACTTAGCTGTGCTTATAAGTTGTGTGACGGTCTGAGCAGTCACATGTGGACTCATAGACTGTGATACCTGTACAGAGTCATGCAAACTTCATACAGCAAGACTAAAATGAAAGAGATAATGAGAGACTGACTACGCCATCCCAATGCCCCACCAGGAAGACAGCTCCCAAAGATATATTATTGTTCTCCACTTCCAGGGATATATGAAGTGATGGGTTAAAAACCGAATGCAAGTGTTTCTGTGTTAGTGGCCTGACGTGCTAGGCTGTGGGCCAGTTGCTGTGAAGGTCACAGCTTGAGAACGCCCCAATGCGAAGGGGAAAAAGTAAAATATTTTCTCTTGGTCTGAATGCTGTGAGCCATCCTACTGCCAGAAGGACCCAGGATAAATGAATTTCAATGAATGTACAAATAAACAAAGGATCTCAAAATCAACTGTTCAACTCCTAATATTCGTATGACAGGTACCATCCCATGTTTTGGTCACAGTGTCCCACTATCATTCTTATGAATAACTTGAAGATTGATCCAAATATCTTTCTTTGGCCACACTTGTTATTCCTCGTTTATGTGTTGTATTATTATTTCTTTATGTGTGAAAGCCTGGTTAAATTGGCATCTTTTTACAGCATAGATTCATTTTGTCTGAGATAAAGGTATCTGCAAGGGAAGGAATTCTTTCAAAAGTAATCTTATTGCAACCAATTGAAGAGATGTGTGAATGAAGTAGGGGAGCCAAGTCATCCCTTTTCATCCAGGACCTTAATTATTTGGAGTATCCCATCTGTAAAGTAACAAATTGGGGAACCTTACACAGGGACTGGTTGCAACAGTCATACTCTTAATTTTGTTTGGACTTATATTCCCCTGATGCCAACCCTTACAAAATTAGTGTCTGTATTTCTGAGCTGCTTTCATTTGGAGGGTTTGGCTTAGATGGTTTTTGTTGTGAAAGCAAACACAGATTTGGAAAGAAAGTTAACAGCCAGCAGATGTACCCACTGACTCTGAAATTGCTGAGCTGTGAAGTATTTTGAATCTGTGGTTTACACACAAGCAGATGACACATAGCGAAGAGCACAGTGCACTGGCACTGTGTGCCAAGGAGTGATATGGTAGTGATCGATGTGTGAGGTCGTTGGCATTGGGACTCTGTTTTCACTTTGTACCAGAGGCCAATTCAGTCAGAGCAGCACTTTAAAACTGTCTAAAAAGTTATCGCTAATTATTATTGACAAAATAACACTGACCATTGACTACATCCTACATACTTAACCTTTAACTTGCACAATCAATTACAATATATTTACCGCACAAAGGCAGGCCTCCTGGTCCAAAAGGCTCATGCTGAATTTATGCTCCAAATGAGCCTTTCACCACCATTTCATATCTAACCCTATCATCACATTGTTCTATTCCTTCTACATAACTGGATGAATCTATACTGCTCACTTCAACAACTATTTGTGCTTGGAGAATTGGAGACGATGGGCCAAAGAGTATTTTTCTTTGCAGTAGACCTCTGTGTTTAGACCTTCTCTGGGTAAAGATGTTTCTTCTGAATTCCCTTTTGGAGTTATTAGTGGCCATCATATTTGTAGTCTCCCTTACAAATCAAAACAACATGTGTCTAAATCCCCTGTCTCTGCAACTTTACCTTACCAAGCAGCATATTAGTAGAGTGTGGAGGAGTAGAGTTGGATGGCACTGCAGGGGTGTTCTGCTGTCAGCCACATACCTTTGCTGGTATTTGATCAGGGGCTGATTGGTGTCAGGAGGTTGCCTGCTGTCAGGATGCTGGAAGTTTTTAAGTTGCTGAACAATGACCAACCCTGATGATGTGGAGGGCCTCCACCACCGTAAAGAAAGATGTGACCTCTCCCGCAGGCCCTCCCGCATCCTATTACAGCCTCACCCTTTCAGTAGGGCTGCTAGCGAGATAACACACTTATTGGTTTCTACTCTTGTTCAATGACAGGGAGTGAAGACCATCTGATAGCTGGTAGTTATCATCTGATGTGAGGCGGAGTGACTGATGGCTATAAAATCTAATCAAAGATTTCTGGTACAGTAAAATCATAATGAACCTATTTGTAATTGCAAAGATTTCCTGCACCTCAGACTACTTTTTTCTAAGTTTAAAAAACACCGCAATATGTTCAATCTTTAATGATGGGTATAGTTTTTGAGCTCTGACATGACTCTAGTAAATCTTGTTTGCAATTTCTCCAGTAACTCTGTTTTAAAATATGGAGTCTTATAGTGTTGTGTGATCTAACAACTCAGGACTGGGCATCCATGAACCTTGGTGGCCCATCAGCAGCAAAGTCCGATTCAATTACAAATTGTAACCTTGAAGGCCCAGCAAATCACCTATCTGTCATTACCACCAAATCCATCAACCCCAGTTCAATGAAGGTACAGGAGGGCACATCAGGAACAGCACCAGTCATACCTAACAACAAGGTATGACTGCTTTGATGAAGCAGTAACACTGGATTGCCTGTGGGCCATGCAGTGAAAGCATTATATAATCTACAGAGCTTAGCATTCTCACAGTTAACAGAACAGATCAGTTATGTCGCATCCAGTTATGAATGGTGGTGAGCAATTAAACAATTGAAAGGAGGAGGAGGAGGAGGATCCACAAATATTCCCATTCTCTGCAAAGGAGGAGAGTGGGAATATCTGTGATGGTGAAGGGCTTATGCCTGAAACATTGATTCTCCTGCTCCTTGGATGCTACCTGCCCTGCTATGCTTTTCCTGCACCACACTCTCGACTCTCTGCAATGGGAAGACCTTGCACATGAGTACAGGGCTGAAACATTTGAAAGCATCTTCAGCTAGTAGTCCTGACTTCCACTGGAGGTCCACAATATCAAAAATACCAGCCTTCAGGCAATTTGGTTCTGATGTGATGATGTTCCTTTTTTTTCCCCACATTGTAGAGATTATGGGTTTGGAAGATGCTGTTGAAAAATCCTTTGCCTGTTTCTGCTTTGTATCTTATAGATTTTGCATACTGCAGTCAGTTTACATGATAGTGAAATGAATGAGTGTTTAAAGTGGTGGATCAGGTGTTGGTCCAGCAGACTTTACTGTGCTGTTTTGTGCCGAGTTTCTTGAATTTTACAGGAGCTGAACTCCTTCAGGAAAGTGGATAGTAGAATATTAGTACACTTCTAATGTGTAGCTAGTGGAGAGGCTTTGGTGAGCTAGGAAGTGAATTTCTTTCTTCAGAATACTCAGGTTCTGATCTGCTCTGGTCTGCAGCATTTATGTGGCTGGTTTAAGTTAAGCTTTTGGTCAGTAGTGCTGCCCGGGAGATTAATGGTGAGGTATTTAATTGTGTAATGCCATTAAATATCAAGGGGATGTGTTTACTTCCTCTGTCATGGAAGATGATCATTGTCTGTCTTTTGTGTGGTGCAAACCTTGTTTGTTACCTAACACTACAAGCCTGAATGTCATTCAAGTCTTGTCATTTATGGGATGAGATGCTTCAGTTAATGTTAATATTTAAACAAAATAGTCTACATCAGTGATGTAAGATTACACAAGTACCACATTTACTAACATAAGGTTCCATCTACAAGCGTCAGGTAAAATCTTGTCCAGTTGATAGACAGAAAACAATATTTAATAAATGGTAATGTTTACCATATGCCAAGCCTCCTACAGTCTCTGCCCAACCCAATCCTGGAACTATTAGACGACAAGCAGACACCAATAACTGATCCAGTGATGAGGCAAATGGAAAACACTGACCTCACACAAGGAAATATAAATACTTTCCTTACCAAAAATGGATGGGAAAGGGTGGCAAATGTATGTTTAGAGGCATTGCCTTGACAATTATGAAGTGTATGCTTAATGCCCTGTGATTGCTCCAATTAAGCTTGGCTGTGCCATTTATAGAGTCAAGTAGAAGTCAGGCAATTGCCTACAGAGGGGAGAGTAAATAATTAGCTTCGCTGTTGAACTAAGAGAGGAAGATAATTCTGGATCTGATGACTGAGAGTTGGTGCCTGGCATGAGAATATCTACATTTTTAGATGGGAATACTTGTGCTTCCATTTGTAAAATAATATCATTCCAGTCTAGTTTGTGTTCTGTTCAACAGATTATAATTGCACTCGTAACCCAACAGCAACTAATATTGAGAAATATTGAGATTTAGCTAATCGTCTTCAAGCCTGTTGGTGCTTTTGTTTTAAACTGATCACCTGGTGGCTTTTACTAAGTGAGACTTACAGCAAAAAAAGAGTAGTCATTGTATGCTGAATTGGACCACCGGGGTTGGACGTGTAATTATTATTTTGACTTCATTAATTGTTGAACCTTATGCCAATGATTAAACTTAAGAATGCAGAATCAGAAAATGGCTGTCTATTACTATTTACTTCACCTCTCCCAGCAGATAATGTGGCTCCTGTGGGTTTGGGAAATGTTTACTCATCATGTTGCTGGCATGATGAGGGTGAGCAAGCCTCATCGGACTAGGTGGTAATTTTCTTCCCATCATTTTGGCAGGATATACTTGTGTGTTTCTTTACTGAAAATAAATTGTAAACAACATTTTGAGGAAGAGAGCTCTGTAATTCAAACCTAAGTCTATTAAACTGCACAGAGCAAGCAGTTTAGAATTACTTATGTAAGGTATATGACTGTTCAAATTATATCAATTAACCCATTTATGCTTTAAGCAGCAATGTGCTGAAACTGGAAGTTGGATTTTGCCTGTTTCAATGTTAGGTGAATTGGCCATGCTAAATTGCCTATAGTGTTATGTGAAGGGGTAAATATAGGGGAATGGGTCTGGGTGGGTTGCGCTTTGGTGGGTCGGTGTGGACTTGTTGGGCCGAAGGGCCTGTTTCCACACTGTAAATAATCTAAGAATCTAATCTAAGAATGTTTCTATTTATAATTATTTTCCGAAGAAATAGCCTGTGAACAAATATACATCTTTTAAAACAAAGATGCAAGTTTTTGAAGAGCTGTTTCACCCTTGAAATTTTATTAGTAAGTCATTTTTTAGTTTGCTCCCTTTTTAGCAATGAGGTCAAGAATAAATTTCTCCTATTGGTATGCCAAATGCCTCTCGTCTTGTGAACAAGCTTAGTCCTTGTAGTATCCTTGTCCATCAGGTGCCAGAGGGGTTAAACATGGAGTATGCTGAATAATATCATATTTTGGTTGAATGTCATTTCTGCGAAAATACTGGGACATTTTCTGTTGTCAGATGGGTACATCGAATGAATCATTCTGTCGGGGATTGAATTTGTTCAGCTTGCAATTCAGTAGTTAACCTGTGGATTACACTATGGATTTGCTGAAGGGTTTTTTATTCAGAGATGGAAGCTTAGCTGTAATAACACCAATTATTCTGTCAATTTGTGTAATATTGTGGCTAGGTTTAGCAGGCAGGATGTGATGAATAGTTTTAGATTCAATTTTGATTTTGCCGTAACCTTTTAATCATAATTGTATGCGTTTTTATTTACTCCAGGAAATATTCCTATTTTCAGTGAAACTGCTGATAACGTTTTTTTTTTCTTTTTGGCTTTCTCTCTCAGTTTTACCCTCGTCTCCCAAACCTGATGATTTGTGCTGGGGTGAACCTCCATGTGTTCAAGTGACTTTGCAGCATAAAACGGAAAATCTGTAAACACTGTAAACCTGATGTATAATCAGAAAGTGGCAGAAATATTCAACTTTCATTGAGGACAGTTCTTATCAACGATATGTCCTCTTTATAGAGGCTGCCTGCCCTGTTATAGATTTCTAACATTGTGGTCAAATTTAGTCCTGGCGTATTCCTGCATAGATTAATAATGAGAAAACAGCACCCTGTTTGCTTTATTTTCTCCTTCCCACCCTCACGTTGCCAGAAGTCAGTTGCAGCCCACTCATTTAATGTCTTGCCAGAAAAACCCCAATTCCCTATATAAACCAGGGGTTGAACATTGCACATAGTCAAATATAATTCAGCAAAACATAGTGCATGCACTCAATGAGTTATCAAGGAGCTTGTTTCATTTCTTTTGCCATCTGAAGCGTTCTTGCAAATACCTATCATTTGTTATGTGATGATTCTGTATCCTTGGTTCATGCTCGTCTGCAGCTGCAAATCTATTAATAGCACCATATGATTTCAGTGCCATGGAAGATGTGTATTTAAATCATTCTGTGCAGTTTGGCATCTGTAAAATCTTCAGTTGTATTTCCTCAAGTAAGGAATTGAGTGAGTTCCCCACTGTTTTTTGAATGGGTCTTTAAACTAGACTCCTTCCAGGTGGATGTTAACCATGCTGCTAATTGAGCACCAGCCTGGGACTCTTTCTGATGCTATTAGAAAGAAAGAATTTGCATTTATATTGTGCCTGTTGTGACCCTGGAATGTTCCAAGACATTTTGTTTCCAATGAAATAATTTGAAGTCACAACTGTATTATAACCAACAGTTGTACGTCAGCTCATATACCTAAATAGATTAACTGGATACCTCTTTAAAAAAAATTCTACAGATATGAGCATTGTGGGTAACACTAGCATTTGTTATTCACCTGTGAATTGCTATTAAGAAGGTGGTGGATGAGCTCCCTTTTTGATTCATCAGAGTGGATATTTGTAGGCACATCCACATTTCTGTTAGGGCAAGCATTTCAGGGATAGTGAAACAGCAGCGATATAGTTCTGAGTCAGAATGGTGTGTGATTTTTAGGGGAACCTATCTCTATGACTCTATGGCAGTGTTCACATGTGTCTGTTGTCCTCCTTGGTGAGGTGGTGGTGGAAGCTATAGGATTATAAGGTGCTATTAAAGGAGCCTTGATGAGTTGCTGCAAGGTATCTTGTTGCTAGTATTGAAGTTGCTGTGTGTCAATGGTGGAGAGAGGATAGTGCATAAGGTCTTGATCAAGCAGGGCTGCATTTTTTTATGATCTCCTACAGACAATTAACTTCTAAAAAGAAATCAATTTTCCAATAGCCAACCTGAAGAAATAACATAACAAGATTTCAGGTTTTAAGGTTTTTACTGTAATAAACCACTTGGAAGCAACATTTGCTGAGCATTATTTTGTCAGCAACTTATATTTCTTTTTTAAAAAGTTAACCCTTGCTAATGCTTTAACACAATTGAAAATTTTACTCCATTGTCATGCTTTACTCTTTTCATTAGGTAGGCACAATTCTCCTTGAATCAGTCCAAGATAATTCTTAACTCCTGATGGCTTGCTTACTTTACTTTTCCTTTTCGAGCTGGATAACCTCTAATCCCCAAACTGGTTTTCAGAGTAAGCGTTACGCTGGAGAACTCTCCCTCTCACCAAACCTAAAAAAACTTTCCACTTAGTTTGAATCCTCTCAGATTTGGTCTCTTCATTTTAAGTGTGAGATCCAGCCCTCATTCTTGTCTGTTGAATCATAGAAACATTCTGCTACTCATCAGTCTGTTCTCTCCCCCTCAAATTCTTACAGACTGAACCTGTCTGAGAAGTTCAGTAAGTATGTTAGGAAAAACCTATAACATAATCTTACAATGACTTCCTTTGGACTTTCTGCCTCTCAAAACCTACCTTCAAGCAATGTGAATCACATGGGTCTTTTATCCAGGTGAAAATACTACTTAGCTACCCACTAGACCCTCCTCTCCATTCCATTATGAAATTAATAGACAGTTTAAAGTGTAAATGTCAACATGACATTCGTAACACCTTTCTGGGACTTGTGAGACTGACAGTTTATCCAACATAGATGCTTTTGCCATTTTCTACTGTGTGAGCACCTTGCACGACGTTGGCTACTTCAGTGTTTAAGGAGTTGGTACTTTGCAATCATCAGCAACAATCCCAACCTTTACATTTCAATCAGGGTAGATTTGGGATAATACCCTGAGGAAATTCTGTGACAGGATCTTTGGGCTGAGGTGTTCAACCTTCAACACCTAGAGCTACCTACTTTTGTATTAAGCATTTGAAACCTGTGGCATGCAAGTCTTGTACCAATTTATTTCATCTCACTCTAGCAACTTGCATTGCAGATAGTTGTGAAGCTATTCGTGAGCATGCAAGGAGAGGTTGACTACTTTTTGGGTGTAATGGGAATGTGGGCTGAAAATATGTTGCTGGAAAAGCGCAGCAGGTCAGGCAGCATCCAAGGAGCAGGAGAATCGACGTTTCGGGCATGAGCCCTTCTTCAGCAGCCCTTCTCCTGCTCCTTGGATGCTGCTTGACTTGCTGTGCTTTTCCAGCAACACATTTTCAGCTCTGATCTCCAGCATCTGCAGTCCTCACTTTCTCCTGTAATGGGAATGTGGCAATTATTTAGATCAGTTATAATTTTGTTGAATAGCAGAGTTGGCGCAAAGAGTCAAGTGCCCTATTTCTCATCTGTGATTGAGTATTCAGGTGCTGGTACTCACATGGTATAAATGTAAGGTACAGAAGCGTTTTATTTCATTAAGGAACATGAACAACATAAAAATCCTGAATTTATTTTTCACTTCCAAATGGAAGCTGTGGCATTAGTAGGAAAGATGTAGTTGGTCCGTAGCCTGAGAATTTCTTTGTTCCATTGGAAGAGCTTTCCTTAGACTGACATAGGAAAACTGACAATCTTATAGGGCTGCAAAAATGAGGTAAATTGCATTCTGGTATCCTCTTAATAAGCAGCTGTCAGATTTTGATGATTTACAGCTGGGACATTTATAGGTTGAGTGAAACAAAGCTGACAGAAAATGTCAAGGGACTGTAAGCAGGCATTGCCAGGCTTATACTTTTCAGCATATCAGGCTTATTGTGAAAGTGGCAGTTATGGGATAATGCTCTCTGGCCTGTCATCTGCAGCTACTGCACTGTTTCTTTACTCCTTGCAAAAATATACCTGGATTGTTTGCATTGATTGCTGTGTAGGGGGTAATGAAGTGATGCAAGCTGTTTCATGCAATTGAGGTACAGTAGTGTTTTGCATCTCTTATTTCCTTCTGAATCTCCTTCAGCAGGCAGTTTCTGGTTGTAAGGAAAGATTGAAGTCCTGGTAAGACAGTTGGTTCAATAATTTGAAACAATTATGGCTGTGTTTAAGCAAATTTGAGACTTAGCATTTGTATACTTCTACTCATGAGGCTGCCTACAACAATCTGCATCTGTCTTTGCCTCTGTTCATTCAGAAAGAGACAAACCTGCCAAGATGTCCCCAACAAGATGGACCTACGGAGAAATCTATCCAATCATTTATCTTCTGCTAATCATGCTCACTCATGGATCTGAAAAGCTCTGCGTCCAGGCACAGAATGAAGCCTCCCTTATCTGTCTTCCTGGGTTAACTCTTACAACCTTTTTGTTGGTTCTATTTTTCCTTGGTCAGCAAGCAATCTAAGAATTTAAAGCTGAGCTTAAAATGCACTAAAAATCCACTTTCCCCTTATCTTGCTAATAAGGAAGAAATGGAAGTGTATTAAGTCTAATAACAATGAACACTGCAAAGCTTTACGCAGAAAATTAGTAAAAGGGATTTGTAGTTGTTATTTTTCAATGACTTTTAAATAATTGAACATTCCCATTAACATAAAGAGATGAGAGGTAAATCAAGTTAGTGTTTGTCCTGTGCTTTCATTTTTCAACAATCAAAAGTATCCCTTTCTTGACAAGACAGTGAACGGGGGAGACAGTCAGACCTAATGACGGCTGAACACAGTCCAATCTCCTGGAAATGATCAGACCCATTGACAGCTGAACCCAGCACAGTCTCCTGGAAATGATCAGACCCATTGACAGCTGAACCCAGCACAGTCTCCATGAAATGATCAGACCCATTGATAGCTGAACCCAGCACAGTCTCCTGGAAATGATCAGACCCAGTGACAGCTGAACCCAGCCCAGTCTCCTGGTGGTGATCAGACCCAGTGACAGCTGAACCCAGCCCAGTCTCCTGGAGATGATCAGTCCCTGTGACAGCTGAACCCAGCCCAGTCTCCTGGTGGTGATCAGACCCATTGAAAGCTGAACCCAGATCAGTATCCTGGTGGTGAACAGACCCAGTGACAGCTGAACCCAGCCCAGTCTCCTGGAAATGATCAGACCCATTGACAGCTGAACCCAGCACAGTCTCCTGGAAATGATCAGACCCAGTGACAGCTGAACCCAGCCCAGTCTCCTGGTGGTGATCAGACCCAGTGACAGCTGAACCCAGCCCAGTCTCCTGGTGGTGATCAGACCCATTGACAGCTGAACCCAGCACAGTCTCCTGGTGGTGATCAGACCCATTGACAGCTGAACCCAGCCCAGTCTCCTGGAGATGATCAGTCCCCGTGACAGCTGAACCCAGCCCAGTCTCCTGGTGATGATCAGACCCATTGACAGCTGAACCCAGCCCAGTCTCCTGGAGATGATCAGTCCCCGTGACAGCTGAACCCAGCACAGTCTCCTGGTGGTGATCAGTCCCCGTGACAGCTGAACCAAGCCCAGTCTCCTGGAGGTGATCAGACCCAGTGACAGCTGAACCCAGCCCAGTCTCCTGGAGGTGATCAGACCCATTGACAGCTGAACCCAGCCCAGTCTCCTGGAGGTGATTGGATCCCGTGATGACTGACTGTCCTCGGCCCAACCATCTTCAGCTGCTTCTTCAGTTATCTTCCAACCAGCATAAGTCCAGAAATAGCTATATATATCAATGACTGCACAACATTAAGCTGTATTCACCAGCTACCAAAGGAGTCCATATCCAAATACAACAAGATCTGAACACTATCTCGGCTTGCCCTGAAAAGTAGCAATTCACATTCGCGTCACACAAGTGCCAGGCAACGACCACCCCCATTAAGAGACAGGCTCACCATTGTTCCATGATATTCAATGGCATAACAATCAATGAATCTCCTGCTATCCACGTCCAGGGATTGACCAAGGATGTAACTGGACTTGCCAAACAAATGCAGAGGCTTGGAGTCTTGCAGCAAGTAACTCACCTCCTGACTCCTCCAAGCCATTCCATAATCTATTTGGCACAAGTTGGGAGTGTGATGGAAAATTCCACACTTTACTGTATGAGTGCAGCTCCAACAACACTCAAGAAGTTTGATACCGCCCAGTAGTAAGCAGCTCGCTTGATTGAAATCACATCCACATGCATCCATTCCCTCCACCATTGACAATCAGAGGCAGCAGTGAGTACTATTTACAAGATGAACTGCAGAAATTCACCAAAAGTGCATCGACAGCACTTTCGAAACTCACAACTGCTTCCATCTAGAAGGACAAGGGCAGCAGGTATGTTGGAATACTACCCACCTGGAAGATCCCCTCTAAGCTACTCACCTGGAATTCCCTCTCTAATGCATTGTGGGTCAACCCACAGCACATGGACTGCAGTGATTCAAGAAGGCAGCTTACTTCTCAAAGGCATTTAGAGACAGGCAATAAATGCTGGCCATCCAGTGTTGGCACATTTCCTGAGTAAAGGAGCTCAGCCCAGTCTCCTGGAATGACATGGGCTATTTGCACCAACTGAGCCTGAAAGATGTGATTAAAATTTCCACTTTAATTTCAAATTTTATTAATTTTGTCAGAAAGATCAAGCCAGCATGTTTCTTCATTTAGAGAAATGCATAGGACCATTTAATGTTTTCACTGGTTGATTCCTGAAGATATAGCTGATATTCCTACACATAACAAAGTACAAACTATCCAAAACCTTTCCAGTTTACAGGATGTGGGTGCCCGAGCTGATATTTGACATTAATTTCTGTTTTGACTTCTTTCTTTTCACTCCTTCTCTTGTGGTTCTTGCCAACATGGCAAGCAAATTCTCAGTTGTGAATAAAGCAAAGGTAAAGTCAACATAGTCTTCCCAGACCACAGGGCTGCTCTCTCACAGGAGACAGATAACTGGTGATGGTTTAGTCTGATGGCACCATGACCCAGCAAAAGGGCGACATTGAGAAGGAGAATCCTTAATGATAATGTCAGCCAATGAGGGAATTGAACCCACACTGTTGGCATCATTCTGCATAGCAGACCAGTCATCCAGCCAGCTGAGCTAAAGCAACCTCAATCAGTTGCCTTCCACCATAAAAAGTGGTGCAGCCAGTTTAAATTTAAATGCTTTTACTTACTTTTAACCTAAATGAAAAATCCATATAATTTGGATTTGTTCATGTGAATTGATCTAACTGGAAGATTACCTCCTCTGTCACCACTGCCTTTACTCTTTGTTCCTGAACTACCTGCTTTTTTCCAACAATGGTGTTTCCTCTGTTCCTGCTGTCACCCCTCCCCTATCATCTCCACCACCAAGCCCACTCTTCTTGACCCTGAGTGGTAATTTTCTTGAAGCCAGTGCCCACAGCACTCCAACATCCCTGCTATTTCCACCCACCCCATGCACCTTCTTTTCCCGTCCCCAAGACGGAGAAAGCCCCTCTGCAGCTTCTCAACTCCCATATTCTTCCTAAGGTGTGTTGATCAGGACTGAATATACTACTCTAGATAGGGCTTACTACCACAGTGTCTCTTTACCCTTTCTACATTTTTGTCATTTCTGCTCACCATACGTTTTCTATCTGTTCTTTCATCCTCCTCTGTTTTGACTCTTCAATCTTCCCCCTTTCTTGTAGTTTCTGACCACATCCTCCTTCACCACGTCCCCTTGCCACCCATACCTAAAAACGTGGATAATCACTGCCCATTTTCTTTGCTTTAGTGTCTCTTCCATTCCTCTGCTGGGTTCCTGTCCCATCATCCCTCTTGATTTTGCTCTGTCCCCCATGACATCTCCACTGTTTTTTCTCCTTGTGCCATCTCCAAGCTTTCCCCTCCCCGTGCAGTCTCCACTCTTTTTCCTGGCCATGCCTTCTCTGCCTCCCTCCACACCGTCTTCTCACTCAATCCCACCT
Source organism: Chiloscyllium plagiosum (assembly GCF_004010195.1). Classification (NCBI taxonomy): domain Eukaryota; kingdom Metazoa; phylum Chordata; class Chondrichthyes; order Orectolobiformes; family Hemiscylliidae; genus Chiloscyllium; species Chiloscyllium plagiosum. Next base: position 8,040,393 of record NC_057719.1, read on the forward strand.
CCTTCCCTTTTCCACCTGTCTCTCCTCGTCCCTCTCTTCTCCCTACTTTCCACTACTGTATCCTTCCCCTCTCAATTCTGGATTTATCCTTCTCTCATTTAATTTAAAAGTTTGCACTGTGATCATGAAAACAAATAATTAAATTTATAAACTGTTATTCTTGCTCCTTTCATTTGCTGCATGATTAGTTGAGCCTCTGGCTTCTATCATTTCTGTTAATGTGGGATAAAAGTATAAATGAAAATCATTACGACAATTTATTAGAAAATGAGCTGAAGATCCAACTGCTAAACAAACCATCTTTCAATTACTTTTAATAGACAATTAAGGTAAGGTTACCCACCATTCATCATCAGATTTAAATGAAGGTTAAAATTAGGCATATAGGTGAGATTTAATTAACTCTGATCTATTTTAGACTACATGCAAGAGACAATGCAAAATTAATTTCCCAATACATCTGTGACCTGTTAGTATTGGCAAATCAAATTATAGAAGGTTGATTAAAGCAATTTCTGTGGATTGCAGGAGATTTCCAAAGTCTATCAGATCATACAATTTGTTCAGTACCAATAGAGCAGAATTATTTTCAACACTTAATAATTTTACTGAACTTGGAAAATTTCAATAGCAGCTGTTCAGATACATTTGACACACTAGAACTCTCAATTGCAGAGGTCAGCTAATGTATTTGAAGAGCTGTGCTTCAACCAGAAAGATGCACGATCTGGATATCCATTTATTGACAAATTATGTTTATAATACTGGAGCTTCACTTTGAGAAACCTGGAACTGTTGTCTTAAACTTTCACATTTAGTTGCAGGATCCTTTTGGGCAATCTACTGGTAATTCCTGACATTGATGGAGTTGGAGAGGTAAGAATGGTTTGCACAATCAAGATAGCAAAGTGCAAAAGAGCCCTAGAGAAACAAAGGTCGGTAGAGTTCAATGGGAAACTCTCAGCGACCCTGCAAAAGAAAGTACTCGGAGACAAACTACTTCAACCATACACTTGCCTGCAGGCATTTCCCACAGAATAGACCTTGCTCCAACTAAAGCTGCATCAGTGATCTTCTCTTCCTAGTATTGGATCACAAATGGGACTTTTTGTAGATAGTTGTATCTGTAGCTATTTCAATAATAATGCAGTTTGCAGAATGGCCTAACAAAATTCTGGCAGGCTCTGACAAATGCAGATAGTATGACACCATGCATACATCAGACAGTGATCATTAAAGTGAAAAGGAAGTCCAATCTTGTCTACTGCCCAGTTCCCTGACTTCAGCTGTGTGATTGATAATGGGAGTGGGGTTGAGAGTGTGGTGCTGGAGAAGCGATGTTTTGGGCATAAGCCCTTCATCAGGAATTTTCTGTCGATTCTCCTGCTCCTCAGATGCTGCCTGACCTGCTGTGCTTTTCCAGCACCACACTCTCGACTCTGACCTGCAGTATCTGCAGTCCTCACCTTCTCCTCCTGATAATGGGAGAGGGACAATCAGAAACAGTACTGTGAGAGTCACACAGCATGACCTTTGCTGAACTAATTGCAACCAAGACCAACAGCATTAAAACTGTTGATTCTTTGATGAAAGACTTGCATCCTGATAATGTATGCTCCAATTTTATTTTGGAGTGAGTGGGTGATTTTCTGTCTGCCCCCTTTAATTTTTTTTTTTCACAGCCATTGTACCTGTTAACTTATTGGGGTGGACTTGTGGATTGCCTGTGCAGTGCAACTTCATTGGAACACTAATCCTAGCCCCTCTACCACTAATTGTCAGAAGTGTGATGGAATGCCTGGAACTTAGCTCTGCCCCATCTAGCACTCTGTATATGGTATAATCATTATTGTTGCTTCAGGGCTTTATCCAGTACCCCCATCACTGTGGCTGCACTGTCTTGAGGTATACCTCAACGAGTTACCAAGCTTACTTCAAAAGCCCTTCTCATTTCTGTGACCTCTTGCACTGCAGAGAAACAAGAACAGCAGTGTTGTAACACACAAAAGCTTGTGACCAAGATCGCAATAGCCTTCAGGCTTCACTCCCAGTCTGAAGCTATTATGTGTTAAGAACTTATTGCTAACCTACACAGTAAGTACTTAACAATTAATTAGGTACTTATTATTGCTCCTTTATCACTGCTGGGTCAATATTCCAGAAGGCCCTGCCTGTCACCATTAACAAAGATACTGCAGTGCAACCAGTTCAAAGCAGCTGAAGATGTACAATAAATTTAGCCTTGCCACATTAGGTGATCTAATTTAAAAAGAAATATATGTACCAGCAATGTGTGTATGAACATGGTTTAACAGTCAAAAACAGTGGGCTAGATTTTACCTAGGTATTGAGATCCTTGATGTTAAGATTAAGAGGTAGGAGCCCAAGCTTCCATTGTCTGATAGTGGGACCCACTTGACAATATTTTCACAGGCAGCCTCCCCATTTTCCACCGGTGGGGCTGCTGTGGATTTAACAATAGTTAATGGTGCAGCCAGCTAGCTGTGTGTCAGAGGGAGAACTGGTCACTTCTGCAAAGACTGCAGCATAAAACGGCCCCCAGTCGCCTTTTCCATTTGTTCCTCCTTGCAACCACTCCTGCCTTCCATGCAATGTCCTGGCAGCAGGACCAGTTCTTTGCAATTTTGCAGGCCCACTTGCCTCCAATTTTGCATCTAGACGTTGAATAATTCCTGATTATTTATGTTTCTCCCATCAAAACCTCCCCAGTTTAAAAATTACTGTATGGGATATTGGTGCGACTGCCTCTGAAATACTGAATGCAGGTTCGGTCTCCTTATTTGGAAAGCAATTTGATTACTTTAGAAACAGTTCAAAGGAGGTAACACTTGCCTAATTCCTGGTTTAAAGGTCTGGTCTTAAAAAGAACATTTGAAATTAGGCCTATTTCATTGGAATTTAGAAGAATGAGAGGTGATATTATTGAAACTGGTTAGATTCTGAGGGGACTTGGCAGACTGGATTCCTGGACGATGTCTTCTCGAGCTAATATACCTGGATTTATTTAAGAATAAAAAATCTCCCTTTTAAGACTTGAGTTTTGTTTTTGCACACTGGATACTTAGTGTGTGGAATTCTGTTTCTCGGGAAATAGAATCTTTAAATGTATTAAAGGCTGAATTAGATACATGATAAAGAAGAGAGTCCACGGCGATGGGTGCAGATAGATGTCTCCCCCATGTAGAGGAGACAACACCGGGTGCAACGGATGCAATAGGTGACATTGGGGGAGGTGCAAGTGAATTTCTGGTGGATGTAGAAGGATCCCTTGAGGCCTTGGACAGAGGTGAAGGGAGTGGTGTGGGCACAGGTGCGGTGGCAGGGAAAGGTGCCAGGAACGGGTTGTGGGCTGGTGGGGGGGTGGACCTGATGAGGGAGGGGATGGTCTTTTCAGAATGCAGATAGGTGTGGGGAGGGAAATATATCTCTGGTGGTGGGGTCCGTTTGGAGGTGGCAAAAGTGGCAGAGGATGATGGGGTGTATGCGGAGGTTGATGGGGTAGAAGGTGAGGACCAGTGGGGTTCTGTCCTTGTTCCGTTGGGAGGGATGGGGTTCAAGGGCAGCGGTCCGTGAAGTGGAGGAGATGTGCTGGAGGACATCGTCAACCACGTGGGAAGGGAAGTTGCAATCATGGAAGAAGGAAGTCATCTGGGGCATTCTGAGGTAGAATTGGTCATCCTGGGAACAGATGTGGAGGAGGCAGAGGACTTGGGAATAAGGGATGGTGCTTTTACAGGAGGTAGAGTGGGAGGAGGTGTAATCTAGGTAGCCGTGGGGTCGGTGGGCTTGTAGTGCTTGTCTGTGGTTAGTCGATTGCCAGAAATGGTGGGGGTGGAGAGGTCTATGGTTAGTCAGTTGCCGCACGGGATCAATGTGGATTTCAACAGCTTCCTCATTTCCCCTCCCCCCAAATTATCCCAGTCCCAAACTGGCACCGCCCTCCGGACCTGTCCATCACTGCTCCCTCTGACCTATCACCTTCTCCCTCACCTTCATTCACCTAGCACTTTCCCAGCTCCGCCCCAACCCCTCCCATTTATCTCTCAGCCACAACCCAGAGACCTCATTCCTGATGAAGGGCTTATGCCCGAAACGTCGATTCTCCTGCTCTTCTGATTCTGCCTGACCAGCTGTGCTTTTCCAGCACCACACTGTTGGCTCTGCTCGCCAGCATCTGCAGTCCTCACTTTTTCCAATGAGTACAGCCACACCCTACTCAACCTCTCCCTACCTGGGATCAACTTTGTGGCCTGACGTCGGTGGTGGTTTGCAAATTGTTGGAGGGAATGTACATGTGTTTGGAAAGGCAAGGACTGCTTAGAGATGGCCAACGTGGCTTTGTGCGTGGGAAATCATGTCTCACAAACTTGATTGAGATTTTTGAAGAAGTAACAGAGGATTGATGAGGGCAGAATGGTGGTCGTGATCCAAATGGATTTCATTATGGTGTTTGACAAGGTTTCCCATGGGAGATTGATTAGCCATTTGGATACAGAACTGGCTCAAAGGTAAAAAACAGAACCTGGTGGAGGGTTGTTTTTCAAGCTGGAGGCCTGTGACCAGTGGAGTGCCACAAGGATCAGTGATGGGTCCACTACTTTTCGTCATTTATGTAAATGGTTTGGATGTGAGCATAAGACGTACAGTTAGTAAGTTTGCAGATGGCACCAAAATTGGAGGTGTAGTGGACAGTGAAGAGGGTTACCTCAGATTACAACAGGATCTTGACCAGATGGGCCAATGGGCTGAGAATTGGCAGATGGAGTTTAATTTAGGTAAATGCGCGGTTATGCATTTTGGGAAAGCAAATCTTAGCAGGATTTAATGGTAAGGTCCTAGGGAGTGTTGCTGAATAAAGAGACCTTGGAGTGCAGGTTCATAGTTCCTTGAAAGTGGAGTCGCAGCTAGATAAGATAGTGAAGAAGGTGTTTGGTATGCTTTCCTTTATTGGTCATAATATTGAGTGCAGGAGTTGGGAGGTCATGTTGCAGCTGTACAGGACATTGGTTAGGCCACTTTTGGAATATAACATGCAATTCTGGTCTCCTTCCTATCGGAAGAATGTTGTCAAAAAAGATTTACATGGATGTTGCAGGGATTGGAGGATTTGAGCTATAGGGAAAGTTTGAATAGGCTGGGGCTGTTTTCCCTGGAGCGTTGGAGGCTGAGGGGTGACGTTACAGAGGTTTATAAAATCTTGAGGGGCATCGTTAGGATAAATACCCAAAGTCTTTTCCCTGGGGTTGGGGAGTCCAGAACTAGAGGGCATAGGTTTAGGGTGAGAGAGGAAAGATATAAGAGACCTAAGGGTCAACATTTTCAAGCAGAGGGTGGTATGGGTATGGAATGAGCTGCCAGAGGAAGTGATGGAGGCGAGTGCGATTGCAACATTTAAAAGGCATTTGGATGGGTATATGAATAGGAAGGGTTTGGAAGGATATAGGTTGGGTGATGGCAGGTGGGACAAGATTGGGTTGGGATATCTGGTCGGCATGGATGAGTTGGACTGAAGGATCTGTTTCTGTGCTGTACCTCTCTTTGACCCTATAACCTTCTTTGGACCACCTGTAATCTTTGGCTGCCTTTATCTTTAATTTCTGATACAGTAATCGACATCTCAATCATGCAAGGGATTTCAGGTAATTGATAGGTAACTGCTAATATTAAACAGGCTGTCTTAACTTAAAGGCTATTAGTTCTCAATCTGAATCTGACATACTTTAAAATTGAACATGAAAAAGGATTTACCAGTTGAATTCCCAATTTGAACCAAACTCTGAGATGTACTCACTCAGCCTCTGTCTCACTGGGTGAAATCTCCCTCATTTTGATCAGTGTTATAAAAACCGATCCAGTTCACTAATGTCATTTCGGGAAGGGAATATGCCCTCCTTTTCATTCTGGCCTAAATAAGACTACAGCGGACCAACAATATGGTTGAATCTAAACTTGCTCTCTTAGTGTTTAAGAATGGTCAATAATTGCTGGCCTTGCCAGTGATACTCACTTCTCTCAAATGAATAAAAAAAAATTCAACAGCACCCATCATCACAGTCTGGTTGGTCTGTTTCCCACATCATCCCATGCGTGGGGCAGCTAATTGGAAGTATCAGAATTAGTATTTCTGGAAATCTGGCATCTTATAGCACAGTGTGGGCCATATATTTGTCTAGATTAGAGTGGTGCTGGAAAAGCACAGCAGGTCAGGCAGCATCCGAGGAGCAAGAAAATTGTTTTTGCCATATATTTGTGCCCATTCTTTGCAGAAATTCCAATTATTCCTCCTCTCCCTTTGCCCTTTTCCCATTGCTCTGAAACTTTTCCCCTTCAAGTATTCATCCAGTTCACTTCTGCAAATTGCTAGTTAATGTGGTTCCATCACGGATTCAGGTTTCACATTCCAGATTCCAAACTTCAATGCTAGCTCGAACAAAGCTAAAAGGAACGTTTAACTTAGCACCGTCCTCATTGGTGAACCGATTTTTAAAAAACAAATTGCAATAATTTTTATGATGAAATTAGACTTTTAGTGCCTGGAGTGTGAATAAATTATTAACCTTTTATTGGTTCTTTGTGGCCTTGGCTTCATATCTTCCAGCCAAGAGGCTAATGGAATGCAGTGCAATGCTTGATGAAATTTACAGACAGCAGTCTAGACAATCAGAGTATAAGGTATTTTCATGATATTGGGCATTGAAAGTTTTTGTGCCAAATTCTACTTGGAATTTTGGTTTTATCTGAGGTGACTGAATTTCCTAGTAACCTTCAGTAAGCAAATTTACACCAATGATAAATTTAATGGATTGGGTAAGGGAGAACTAGAACAATTCTTGAAATTGGAACCTTCATAAAATGAGGAATGGCAGCAATTGTGCTTTTATTTTCTTGTGAAATTGCTATTTGTATATTGTAAATATTGCAGCTGTGACATTTTAAGGGGATTGGTTTGGTCCAGATTCTTATTTGATGCATAAATCAGCAGTACTTCAAAGTGGCTGAATTAGTTAATTCTCTTTGAAGATGATGAATTGTGCTTAGTATTGTGACATTATACATCCTGGCAACATCAAGCAAATTAGTGTGTTGATGTAAGGAGGGAATGTTGAAGGGAGGAAGCTCAGTCATTTTGTTCAAATCAGAAGTGGATTTTGCTAGCTTTGTTAAACCTGAAAGCATGCTTAAAAACTTTGTCTTATAATTTCTGAACTGTCAGATCCAGTTCCTACTCAATTAAAAAGAAAGGAAGTCTTACACTTATAACTGTGAATTTTAATAAATTAGGTTTGGTAGTGGAGCATGCCAGTGAATGCTCCCTGTGGTGATCAACATTAAAGTGTGAAAACACCAGACATGTAGACAATGTGTTTCTAATCGTCTTAGAATTCCAAGGGCTTGTCTTCATGAAACTGCAGACCAGTTTCACAGAATAATTAAGAGAATCTGTGCTGTGTCAAAACCAGATTCTCGGTTGGATCATGATGTAGAGCCCCATTGTACATGTTGTTAGTGGAATTAAAATGTGTGAATCTTTAGGTGCTGTGTACCTTTATAGATTGTTGGCATTTACCCAGACTAAGAACCTCTTTCAGAATTTGATTTGCAAGTGGAGTGCCCTGCATAAGGGCTATGGCAAGAAGCTGTTTTCTCTTGAAATGCAGCAGAAAATTGAAATAGACATTTCTAATTGTGTGTATTTTTATTCATTGGTACCTTCTGTACTGTATTATCTGCTTAATGACTTTTGTGTGATAAATCAGTAGACCTTCAAACTCCAGAGGCTGGGTGATCTGTGGCAAGGAGCTCATCTGGTTTCTCAAAGTCTCTTTGTCATCTACAAGATACAATTCAGGAAGTGAAGGACGATTCTTTACTTGTCTTGACATTTGTAGCTACACCAAGGGTCGAAGCTCAGCACCATGCAAGGCAAAACATTCCATCACTTTGAAAGTGTATCTACTCTATCACGAGCAAACCATCTCTTGTACTGTGTACTTTCTCCAGGATGCACTGCAACAACTCATCAAGGCTTCTTTGACAACTGCTAGAAAGGACAACAGGGACTGTCATGCATCACTTCCAAAACAAAGGCTGTCCTGACTTGAAAATACATTGATGTTCCTGCAACGTTGTGTTCAAATTCTGGACTTCTGAATCAATAGCACTGTGGGATATCTTCATTATGGAGACTGCAGGAGTTCACAGAATTGGCTTACCAACCTTCTTAAGGACAGCAAGGCATGAGTAATATATGTTGGCCTTATGGACATTGCCCACATCTTCAGAATTAATAAAATAATGTAGTTGGAAATAGACACTGTAAGTAAGCAATCTTACTGTCATCCAATAGACAAAAGTGTAAGTGGGATTTGTAACCCAATTAAGCAAGTTAGTACAATTGGGTTTAATTATTAGATCTTTACTACAATATCCCAGAAGGCAAAAATACACCAATCTAAAGGGTTCAGAAAAGATTTACAAGGATGTTGCCAGGTTTGGAGGATTTGAGCTATAGGGAGAGGCTGAATAGACTGGGGCTGTTTTCCAGGAGTGTCAAAGGGTGAAGGGGTGACCTTATAGAGGTTCATAAAATCATGATGGGCATGGATAGGATAGGTCTTTTCCCTGGGCTGGGGGAATCCAGAACTCGAGAGCATGGGTTTAGGGTAAGAGGGGAAAGATATGAAAGAGACCTAAGGGGCAAATTTTTCACACAGAGGGTGGTACATGTAGGGAATGAGCTGCCCTACATTCCCTACATGTAGGAAGTGGTGGAGGCTAGTACAATTGCAACATTTAAAAGGCATCTGGATGGGTATATGAATAGGAAGGGTTTGGAGCGATATGGGCCAGGTGCTGGCAGATGGGACTAGACCAGGTTGGGATATCTATATGGCATGGACGGGTTGGACCGAAGGGTCTGTTTCCATGCTGTACATCTCTGTGACTCTAAGTTTGCTGGAGGCACATCCTACTTACTGAAAGTATTGCGATGTTTGAATGAGAGAAGTGATGTTTGGAAATCCAGAGAAATCTCTTGCCCTTCTTTGCCAGTGAGGTAGAATTAAACTGCAATTGGGTTAGCATATAAACATGATATCTTTAAAATTGTTACATGTTTTATAAAATTGCCTGCAAGAATATAATTATATCCCTCGGATCCTGCTGAACTCTGAGTTGGGAAAGTAATATTTCTTGTACATAAACCTGTTCAATTATTAACCTTTTCAAGAGAAGCTGTTAGTGCTTTGTAGAAAGTGCAGGTCTAACGGGCACTGAACAGCAAACACAAGAAAAGGATCTTTCAGCTCTGTTCTAAATTAAGTCAGTTAGAGCAAAGTAATTTAAGGATGCAATAATGCTGTCACCTTTGACTCATTACAATGTGATTCCAAAACTATGTGGAGAGTGAAGCAGTGAGAGTTCCCAGGAGAAGCAGACTCAAACCACTTTGTTCATTATTTATTTTCTTCAATATTTATCCCTCAATCAAGCATTGCTAATACAGATTATCTGGAAATTGTCTTATTGCTGTTTTTAGGATCTTGCTGTGTGAAAACTCGATGCGTTGTTTGCCCGTTTACACTTCAGAAGTACCCTACTGGCTGTAAAGTATTTTGGGGTTGCCTGGGTTGGTGAAAGTTACAGAGGATTGAATCGTGTCAAGAGTGTGGAGCTAGGCATAAAGGCAAGAAATACATTCACTCAGAGACAGGTCAGATTTTCCTGCAGAGTTACATTCTGCTCATATTACAGTTCAGATGCTAAATTTAATGGGCAGGAAATTCAGCCCACACCAGGACCTTCTGGCTCCCATATTTAAAAGGCACTCGCAAAACAATTCATTTACTGCAAAGGAACATAACTTCACCTCTGCTCATCAGCAACCAACGGTGGGGTGAGGAGACCTGACAAAAAGCGGCAACATTTACTTAAAGATTCTCCAAGTATATCTCCTCAAATGAGACAATGCCGACTGACTAAGGCAACCTGCACAGAGATGTATGTGGCTAGCTTAAGAGAACTTGACTGTAGTGCTGTTGCAAGGGGTTAGAACAGCTGGTATACTCTGCCATCATACTAATCATGTCTACTCAATGCTTCAAGCAGCTAGGTTAGTTAGCAGCATGAGTGTGAGTTAGCATTTTAATGCTAACTGCAGAAAAGAATTCAGAGGACTGTCGCATCCACGATTGGGTGCCAGGCATCTTCATCATATGCCTCATCCAATCAACAAATTTCACTTCATTACAGTGACCAATGTAAGACCACGTGTTACTGCCTCTTGCTCTTCGAATAAAGTTCATACATAAAACAGAAAAGGAGCTATGCCACTCGGCAGCTCATGCGCCACCAATTCACTGACCTTTCTTCACAACCTGAACAATGTGCTCAACTAATAGCTTTGCACGAGAGGTTTACATGGCACAAGGACACCACCATATACAATGATGAACAAGTATTTCCGGCCTTCACATGATATTATGCTGTGGAAGTGCCGATGTTGGACTGGGGTGGACAAGATCAGAAGGCACGATGCTACAATAACAGATGAATGGACATGGCACAAAATTACCAGACATGAATGTACCCTCCCAGCTGGGGAACACTACAGCGGTGAAGGACATTCAGCCTCCAATCTTCAGCTGTTGAAGGAGCAGTGTTCTGAAAACTTGTGATTTAAAATAAACCTGTTGGATTGTCACCGTGTGACTTCTGAGCTTGTCCATCCCAGTCCAACACTAGCATCTAAATCATAGAACATAGAACAATACAGCACAGAACAGGCCCTTCGGCCCACGATGTTGTGCCGAACTTCTAACCTAGATTAAGTACCCATCCATGTACCTATCCAAATGCCGCTTAAAGGTCGCCAATGATTCCGACTCCACCACTCCCACGGGCAGCGCATTCCATGCCCCCAACACTCTCTGGGTAAAGAACCCACCCCTGACATCTCCCCTATACCTTCCACCCTCCACCTTAAATTTATGTCCCCTTGTAACACTCTGTTGTACCCAGGGAAAAAGTTTCTGACTGTCTACTCTACCTATTCCTCTGATCATCTTATAAAGCTCTATCAAGTCACCCCTCATCCTTCGCCGTTCCAACGAGAAAAGGCCGAGAACTCTCAACCTATCCTCGTACCACTTCCTCTCCATTCCAGGCAACATCCTGGTAAATCTTCTCTGCACCCTCTCCAAAGCTTCCACATCTTTCCTAAAGTGAAGCGACCAGAACTGCACACAGTACTCCAACTGTGGCCTAACCAAAGTCCTGTACAGCTGCAACATCACTTCACGACTCTTGAATTCAATCCCTCTGCTAATGAACGATAATACTCCATAGGCCTTCTTACAAACTCTATCCACCTGAGTGGCAACCTTCAAAGATCTATGTACATAGACCCCAAGATCCCTCTGTTCCTCCACCTGACTAAGAACCCTACCATTAACCCTGTATTCCGCATACTTATTTGTTCTTCCAAAATGGACAACCTCACACTTGGCAGGGTTGAAATCCATCTGCCACTCCTCAGCCCAGCTCTGCATCATATCTAAGTCCCTCTGCAGCCGACAACAGCCCTCCTCACTGTCCACAACTCCACCTATCTTCGTATCATCTGCAAATTTACTGACCCACCCTTCGACTCCCTCATCTAAGTCATGAACAAAAATTACAAACAGCAGAGGACCCAGAACTGATCCCTGCGGAACTCCACTTGTAACTGGGCTCCAGGCTGAATATTTACCATCTACCACCACTCTCTGCCTTCGACCGGTTAGCCAGTTTTCTATCCAATTGGCCAAATTTCCCTCTATCCAATGCCTCCTGACTTTCCGCATAAGCCTACCATGGGGAACCTTATCAAATGCCTTACTAAAATCCATGTACACTACATCCACTGCTCTACCCTCATCCACATGCTTGGTCACCTCCTCGAAGAATTCAATAAGACTTGTAAGGCAAGACCTACCCTCCACAAATCC